>NC_056730.1:1142804626-1142957126 GCF_019279795.1 Protopterus annectens
AATGTAACTTGCATGCTGTTAAAATGCTTACTGTTGTTCCATTTATGCATGTGTTCTGTTTGTTATGCAACTGTTTCAAATCTGTTGTTTTTGGTTAATTAGAACATCCATGCATGCTGTTATAACTAATTTTGAAATGCTTTGTTCATGACTAACCAATATGTTTTGGTAAACTTCAACACCATAGCATTCTCAAGAAGGCAGATCCCAGTGGATCTTCCTGTCCCACCTCATCTGGCCATGGCACTGGACCCCAACACATCTGGGACCCAACTTGGAACTTCCTCTGCTGGTCCTGCACCACCTTCAGGTGGAACTTCCTCAGGGGACAGGACCCATCCCCACCCTGGGAGTGGGTGTGTAGAGGAGCCCATCACCCACCACAAATTCTGGGGTATGGTGCACAGCATCATTCACTCCAAGTTGGATGGATGGCTGCTCCATTTGGAGGGTCGCCTGGTGCACCTGGAGGCAGGCTGCCCTGTTGTCAGTCCCTGGTACAGCCACCTTCGAGGCCATGAAGGTGTAGTGGTGGGGACCTCAGTCTCACTGTATCCATTTGGGGGCTCATGGGCCTCTGATTCTCAACCACCCTTCCCGTCCAAGGTGTTTACCCCCCATGTGTCATATACCACCCCTGTCTGCTGTCTTGTGTTTCTTGTCTGTCTGTGAATGCAACCTATCCTACTCAACCTACCTCCCTAAACATACCTACTGCCTTCCCTAACATCCGACTCTCACCTTATTAAAAAAGGGCATTTGTCCTACAAAAAAAAAACATTGTCCCACACATAGTTCTACATTTTGCCCTCATGTCCAGTGATGTAAATCAATCTACACTCAAATTACTCTACAAATGTATGCCACCAACACCTCTCCTGTGAGGTGTGAGGCTGTAAATTCCACATTTTCCACGTCAGTCACAGCTGTTGCTGCAGAAGAAATGTAGAGCTATGGTCCTGTCCTACAACCATCCAGTACATCCCTAGCTGCTTTACCCTAATGATTTACCCACTGCTTGCTTGTTTGCCACTTTCCTCTACATCTTTTTTTTCTTTTCTTTGTTTAAAATTAGCAGCGGTGTAATCGGGAATAAGCACCACTAAGGGAACCTAACAGGACTTAACCATCTGTTAGCAATGCATAGCTTCATGCAACACTGAGCAAACCCTCTACAACTGCTTAAAAGTGCATTAATCACTCTGTCTCCATCAGCCATTGTTCTGCCCAGCAACAAAACAATCAGCCTGCTAAGGACCCTATGCACTACAATCATAGCAACATACCACTACACCATCAAAGCTGTGGTGGAGATGTAATGCTTTTACAAACATATCATGCACTATGATCATTTAACATTAATGAAAAAAGTCATAACTAAGAAGACTTGAACTCAGGACCCTGTGCACTACAAACCACAGCAATGTACTGCTACACTATTGGAGCTGTAGAAATCTGCAGTACTTTTACAAACATATCATGCATTACAGTCATTTGACATAAGGTGAGAAATACACATTCCTGGCAAACCTTAAACCCAGGACCCTGTGCACTCTAATCACAGCAGCTATCACTACTCCACATGATCTGCAAGAATTAGAAATGCTTCAGTAAATATATCATGCAGGATGGTCATCCAACATTAGGGAAAACTTGTGGGAGTAGTAGTGTTTTTATATATATATATATATATATATATATATATATATATATATATATATATATATATATATATATATATAAATATATATATATATATATATATATATATATATACATGTGTGTGTGCGTGTGTGTGTGTGTGTGTGTGTGTGTGTGTGTGTGTGTGTGTATATATATATATATATATACACATACATGTATATCCATATATATCTATATCTATATCTAATCTACAGGTTCTGTGTTTGTCCATATCTTACTTGGATAGAAGAAAGTTTCTCTGTTCACTGTGAGAGAGGGAACTTTGAGCAGCCTCTCTGTCCCTGGTGGAGTGGTTTCAGCCCAGAAATTAGTAGTTTATTGGCCATTTTGGGCTAATTTCTATCTCTTTCATTTCCATGCTATAAAACCCACATTTGCAAGGTTTTTGTGCTAGTATACAGCTCAGCAAGCTCCTACCTGGTGCCCTGCAGAGTTACACAGCAGCAGAGAGACAAAAGAGAGACTTTGGAGTGATTAAGTATCATTTTTCTGCATTTTCTTGCTTCCTTTAGCTAATTCCGCCTAATATGTCAATTTTCTAGAGTTTCTGTGATTTAAAAAGCTTGTTTCAGATACATATTGTACTTATTTTACTGCCTGCACTTTAACAAAGTTGGTTTCATGTTTAAATTACCTGTTTAACTGTTGTAGGCTAGACACTCAAGTCTGATAGCCATTTCTGTGCATTTAAAGTGTTTTTTTATTGTATATGCTTTATTTCTGAAAAAACATATACTTGTTTTCCTGCCTTCTAAGCTAGTATAGTCCAGTTTTCAGGTTAGTGCTGAATTCAGGGCTGTGTTCCAAGTTTCTGTTTTTGTCCATACCTTACTTGGATAGAAGGAAGTTTCTGTGTTCACTGTGAGAGAGGGAGTGTTGAGCAGCCTATCTGTACCTAGAGGAGTGGTTTCAGGACAGAAATTAGTAGTTTATTTGCCATTTTGGGCTCATTTCTATCTCTTTCATTTCCCTGCCTATAAAACCTGCATTTGCACGGTTTTGCACTCTGGGCAGCTAGGGTATAACTATTCCAGGCTCCACAAAGTCTACTCTTCAATATTTCCCTTGGAACTATTGGAACTAAACAAACTTTCAACTTAAGCATTCAAACCATCCACTTCTCATACTGGAACTTGCTCAAAACTCATAACAAACACTAATAAACCTTAGCACTAGACCCCCCCCCCATACTGTAGAGAAGGACAAGGCTCTCTATTCGACTTTACCAGCCAATCAGTAAAACAGTTCACTATACCTATCCAGGCATGTCCAAAGGGCAGTTTCAGGTGTACTCTCCGGTCCAACTGGTGAATCTGGGCATTTTGAGGCAATGTTACAATTGCTTCATGTACACAGAATACTCTCCTCCTTCCACCAAACACTAATACATGTGAGAGATGCAATTATACAGACAAACTGGAGGCTAAGCTCTCTCAACCCAAGACTGGACCAGGCAGTCAAGAGGAGAAGGGAATTACTTGTATCACACCACCAGTCTCACATAGACCTATGAAACCAGCACCAGCAAAACACACATAAATAAATGAAAACATACTCGGAGACTCTAAATAAAATCTGCAAAAACAACGGAGACTTCCATAGCAGACATCCAAGCAACGTCTACCCCCAACACAAACCATGAAACACATGCTTACAAAACCAGTGTGCCACACAATCACAGCCCTTAGGCAAAATAACATACCCAACACACTAGTAATAGGTGACTCTATATTCAGGCACACTGACGTCCCACTCACTAGGCTGAACAAGAAGAAGGGTACTGTTAGCTGCCTGTCAGGTTCCAGGATCTGCCACATAACACAAGCACTCAGGTCATTCCAGAACAAGTACAAATATGACTCTGTCAGTGTCCATGTTGGTGTGTGAATGACCTGAGCCATACCTCCCTGGACTACATGAAAAGAGACATGGAGGAGCTCTCTGATCACATAGCCCAGGCCAGTATGACCCTGACCCTGAGTAGCATCCTGCCCTCACCAAGAATGATACCACGGTATAAAGAAAAAGATTATCAATTTCAACAATTGGCTAAGCTTCCGGTGTCATTCAAAGGGGATCCAGTGTCTGTCAGCCTGCGATGACATGCTCGAAAAGCCATGCTGCTTCGCTAGAGATGGCTTGCACCTGTCACACTTAGGCTTTCGAATACTGGCCAAGGCTCTTGCCACCCCCATAGCGCCTTTTTTAGGCAAGGCTCAAAAGACAAACCCACCACCGTAAATAGCACAAGTAACAAAAAACTGAGGGTAATGCTACTCAATGCCAGAAGTCTAAACCTCAAAATGCATGTACTCAAGGCACTCCTCATTATGGAGAAAATTGATATATGTGCAGTAACAGAAACCTGGTTTAAGGCTCCAGAGAGCACCCCTGCACTACCAGGCTACAACTCATACCATACATTTCGGCCACAAAACCCGGACCGAAATAGAAAAGGTGGGGGAGTATCCATAGTCATCAAGAATACCTACACCTCCAGGTTAGTGGCACAGCACGATACTTCAGAGATCATCCACGTGCAACTAATGGGCAAAACTGCTATTCAAATTATAGCTTGCTACAAATCACCCACAATGTCCCAGGACCCCCACTTCGCATTCCTGGAAACACTGGGAAACATAAAGGTCCTACCAAGCACCCTGATATTGGGTAATTTCAATTACCCAAACATTAACTAGGAGAACTACTCAAGTACATACTCTCTTGCCCAACATTTCCTAGAATTTATAAACTCAAACACCCTGGATCAACTGGTCAACACCCCCACCAGAGGTGACAACATATTAGACCTGGTCATCACCAACATGAGCAACTGGTGTTCCATACCAGAGGTCAACCCCTTGCTGGTTAGATCTGACCATAAACTAATCACTCTGGATATCCACATTCCGCCACCACCCCCAGTCAAAGAAACCACCATGAAAAACTTTTTAAAAGCAAACTGCATGTTACTTTAGACTGAGTTGGGAAGTTTCAAAGCCCCCATGCTAAAGGATAACGTTGTCCAAGCTGCAAAATACTTTACTAATGCACTCTACAGGCACATACAAGAATGCATGCATCGTGCTAGTCCAAACAAAACCAAGACTCACTCCTCCAAGAAAAGGAAACCAGTCTGGTGGACCCCTGACATAAACAAGCTATAAAATAGAAGGAGGAAACTAGTACAGAAAAGAGTAAAATCCCAAGAAGGGAAGACAACCCTGATCAGTATCAGCAAGAAACTACGTTCCCTCATAAAATCATCCAAGACTAGCTTCGAAAGAAAAATTGCCATGGACTCCAAAGATAACCACAAGGCATTCTTTAGCTATGTCAAGAATATAAGTGGCAATTCTCAGATCTGCTCAGGGTTAGTGCAGAATGGCACAAAATACACTGAAACAACCGATATAGCCAACATCCTGGCAGACAGGTTCAGTGCAAACTTCACCCCCCTCTCACCCCCAAAAGGGCCCATAACTATACCAGAAGAATGTAGTGCTCCTGCAATCACAGACACTCAGGCTAAAACAGCCCTCTCCAAAGCCAAAAACACAGCATCAATGGGAGCTCAAAGATGAGCTAACCCCTCACCTAAACACACTGTTTAAACTCAGCCTCTCCACAGGCTACCTGCCCACAGAGGGGTGCACAGCAATGGTTATTCCACTCCACAAAGGTGGAGCTACAACAGACCCCAGGAACTATCACCTTATAAGCTTGACTAGCTTGGTCTGCAAAGCTATGGAGCGCATCATCATGGATCTCATTAATAAGACATTGGAAACCTCCTAAACACTGGACCCTACCAAGTTCGAAAGCTTTTGTTAAGGGCAGATCATGCCTCCTAAACCTGGTGGACTTCTTTGAGACAGTTACCAAGGCTATAAATGAGGGAAAGGTGGTCCACACACCCTACCTAGACCTTGGAAGGCATCTCACACCATTCCCCACTCAGGTATTATAGACAAGCTCACCAGCCTGAACATAAACCCCTACATCATGAGATGGGTTGCCAACTGGCTCATGGACAGAACCCACATGGTAAGAGTTGCAGGAGCTAGGTCTGACTCTAAACCGGTTACAAGTGGCATTCCACAGGGCTCAGTCCTAGGACCCCTCCTGTTTGGCATATACTTCTCAGAGGTACAGGCAAACACAGGAGGACTATGGCTGACCAAGTTCACAGATGACTGCAAACTAGGGGCTATAACTGACTCTCCAGCTGACACAGACATCCTGCAAAAGGGTCTCACTGAGACAGATAACTGGTGTCAAAACCATGGCCTCAAGCTAAATGCCAAAAAGTGCTTAGTCATCCCCTTTGGAAAAAAGCAAATTACCCACAAACTACCACATAGGTGGTAGCCCCCTAAATATGGAAGATGTAATAAGGGATCTGAGGACCCAAGTAGATAGTAACCTCTCCTTTGATAATCACATTGCCAAAGTGGTTAGAAAATCCTTCTATGTGGCCCACCTAATCACAAAAGGGTTTGCATCCAGATCGAAGAGCTCATTGGGCCACTCTATGCATCACTCATCAGACCCATCATAGAGTACAATGCCCCATTTGGGATTTACCTTACAAGACACCTGCAACAACAGGAAAGACCACAGAAGTACCTCAACAAGAGGGTCACTGGCTTCAAGCAGATGCCCTATGCAGCTCGACTGAAGAAACTCCAGCTGTACTCAGTTGTATACCACCTACTCAGAGGTGATCTCTGCCTGACATACAAGGTCATGTCCAGCCCAGAATTGATGGACATGCTCCACCTAAAGAAAATCATATCCCCTTGAGCCACACACTCCAGGGATCTAAACTTCACCACAACAATATATAGGATGTGCTGGAGGGATAGATTCCTGTCCCAGAGACTTCCCATGCTCTGGAACAAGATTCCAGTCTACATTAGGCAGAGCTCTTCGCTAACCCTCTTCAAGAGAAACCTTGATGAGTGGATGGGAAACAAAAAGTTTACCCCAGGGATCACTTCAATGGCTCTGCTAGACAGAGGCACAGGGAACTAATCTAAGGGGTGGCGAAAGCCAGCACATTCTGGCTAGGCTTATAAATGCCTTTGGGCAGATAGCCTAGTACCTACCTATGAACCTATAATATATATATATATATATATAACATATATATAAATATATGTATATATATATATATATATATATATATATATATATATATATATATATATATATATGGGTCTACTTCACATAATCGAACATCCAGATGCTTGAATTTCATATGGTTGAGACCATATGATCGAACATTCAAATGTTCTATAATGTGAAAAAAATAAACAAAAAAAAAAACTAAACAGTGCTAGCAGGGGAAAGCCCCTGCACCACCCACCCCACTATTTAAATATACCAACTCCAAAATCACACTGCATAGCGGTAATGGGAAATCTTCCTGTTCTGCGCTTTATAGAGATCCGCATTCAGGCCGTTTGAGCTTTTAAAAGTTCAGTCATATGGTCTCAGTCATATGAAAGTCAAGCTTTTAAAAGTTTGACCATCTGAAGGGGACCTATATATATATATATATATATATATATATATATATATATATATATATATAATATATATATATATATATATATATATATATATATATATATATATATATCTATATATATATACACTCAACCTCTTACTGCAAGACATCTGCACAAAGCCTGACAAAGTAGGGAGATAAAGGCCAAACAATAGTGACATATTTGAAATATGGCTGTTATAAGCCTCGAAGCTTGCTAGAGTATCACTGTTTGATTTAACATATATTTTCTGATAGACTTCAGGTTGGAAACACAAATGATTGTCATCATTTAGTGATGCTAATGCTCACATCATCCCAGTGATTTGTCAGAAATCCACAACTGTTATGGGGAACAGATCAAAATATGAGCCACGCATCTTGACAGTGTATAGAAATCTGGACAGTGGAGAGGTATGACTGCAGTCATGTGAAGGGAAAAAACACTGAGAGCTGCCAACCATTTCACCCAGCACCTTCTGAATTACAGTCAGACCAACACAACACTACCCCAAATCAGCTCTTGGGAATTACTGATGCATTTGCAAATATATCATGCACTACAGAGATGTAACTGTGGGGAAAAGCAGATATTGATGAGAAATTGTATACCCACAACCATTTGCACCACAGACACAGCAACATACCAGTAACTCAACTGAACTCCAGTTTGTTATGACTGTTTGAACAAACATATCCTGATTGCCAGTCACACACTACACCTACATATACTGCCCCAGGTCATAGTGTAGTGGGAATCCTGAGGTGTTATGGGACATTTCTCAGTCTGCCCCTACAAACATAAACAGCTGATAGACCACCAGCAGCTGTAGCAGCATACACAGTCAGATAGAAAAGGATCTATGATGCTCACATCTTCCCCTCTCCCTACTCAGCCCAACAAACATTTACATACTACACTGCTACACAGTCTTGACAGTCTGTTAGCAATGGCCAGATATACATAACTCTCAGCTGTACAGATTTCCACAGAATGTCCAGGGTGTGGGACCATATTTATGACCACTGCCTCATAACATTTCTGGGATTCTGCTAAATCACTGGAATGATATTAGGAGTGAAGTCACCAAATAATGATATACCATACTTCTGAACCTCTTACTGCAAGACATCTGGACAAAGCCTGACATACTTGGGGGATGGGGCCAAAATATAAGGACATATCATAAATAATGGTGTTACAAACTAAAACAGTTGCTGGTGTTGCAGGGTTTGTTGTAACATACCTTTTCTGAAGGACATAACGTCTGAAACACAAATAGATGCCATCATTTAGTGACTTCAGTCTTCACATTATCCTACTGATTTGTCAAAAACAGAAATTGTCTGAGGAACAGACCAAATATAAGAGGCAAACCACTGGACATTCTGTGGAAATCTGGACAGTTGAGAGGTATGTCATATACATATACTGTCAGACTTCAAATCATGCAGAAAATGCATGTCCAGAGAAACCCTGTTAATCTAGCAATCTGCTAAGTGTATAACAGCAATACTTATGATCTGTTCCTAATTCTGGAACTTTCTCCCCCATTTTGTTGGGCTTTCTCCACATTTCTTTTTCTAAGATGTATTTCCACCTACCTTCAGTGAAACTGTAGCTCCCACACCTCCATAATGTCCTACTCACAGGCAAGGAAAAGGGGCAAGTCCCATTTGAAGGACTTAATTATAGCACTGTATTGCTATGGCATTGGTTAATGGAAAGACAACACAGTGGTTCTGGATGCAATTAGCAAATGGGAGACACCAATAGGTGCACAGGCCATCACCTGCTCGTGAGAATTACCTGCAAATAGCAAGCAGCTGCTTATGCAAAACAGGTCTGAACCTTTCTACACAAAGACAGACTGTGATTACACAAACCTAGACATTTGCATTATTCTGAGAAAACTCTTCAGCACTATAACAGGTATGTCAGTCAATTAAGTATGTAATGGGATGCAGAAGGGGGATACAAAAATGTGAAGTAGGAAGTCAAACAATAGGTTTCAACAAGACTTGCTGGACTCACATGTTGCTGCCCAGCACCTATGGCCATTCCTGGTGGCTCTGTCTGCAGTGATTTAGATCACAGCTCTGGCCCCTGAGTCACCCCAGGTCAGCTCATATATGACTACCACTGGATCGTCTGTTGTCCAATACTGACTTCTCTTACCTCCATTACACACTGTAGTCAACCAAAGTCTGAGCACCATTGTCATCCCATCTGCATGAAGGACAGCCACTGTCATCCCTCTATACAAAGTGGAACAATCCACTGACCCAGCCAATCATATGCACATCAACCTAACTATCCTGATATGCAAGGGCATGGAAGACATTATGAAGGACCTTATAAACAGGGACATCGGCAACCTCAAAATGCTTGACCCCACACAGTGTGGTATTGTCAAAGGGAAATAAGGCCTGTTAAACCTGGTTGACTTCTTTGAGGTGGTCAAAAAACATAAGGACAAGGGGAAGACAGTGCACACTGCCTACCTTAACCTAGCCAAAGCCTCTGACAATAATCCCCAGTCTAGCAGAGTTACTTCTATAGCCCTCTTGAAGTAGAAGCTGGGCAACTGCATGGGAAACAGAAAAGACACCCCCTGGGATCCCACATGTGTCCCAGCTGGATAGAAAAAAGAGGTGCTGACTTTAAAGGGACATGGGTAAAAATCTGGGCTAGGCTTATGATGGCATCTGGGTCCAATAGCATAGTATCATCCTATGAACCTATGCACCTAGTACTTTACATGTTCCTGTATGTATTGCAGACTGTACCGCAATGTTGACTGAAATGAATCCCTGTGAGTCTAAACTGTGTAGTTACTGCATTGATAGAGTATTCTCTTGTTCCATATTTAGTTAATATCACACAACATTAAACCTTGTCATTGTGTCTGATCTGTATAGCAGTAAGCAGCTCTTACAATGCTTGCATATGCACTTGGTGACACTGTATAGCTCACTCCAGTAGCCTTGGTCTTGGTCACACTTGCAATTCTGCTAACAGGCCCATCACACTGTAGGATTTGTCACCCTTTGTTGAGGGCCTTACAGTAGCTGCTAAAGAGATGGATTGTGGCAGTCAGAACTACCTTAAAGTAGGGGCTGAAGAGCCCATAGGTAGCAAAGCCGTGTCAGACTTTACCAGGAGTGTGTGTGTCTGTGTGTTTGTGTGGGTGTGTGTGTGTGTGTGTGTGTGTGTGTGTGTGTGTGTGTGTGTGTGTGTGTGTGTGTGTCAGCAAACAATATACTGTAGAGTATTAATTCACATATGTTGTCTTCCCCTCACAGGTGAACATGAGGGTTGGTGTCTCTCCTCCCTCACAACCTGATGTCACTGTATTAGTGGACTCTTATGATGATGGTGGTCATAGTAAGGTACAGGTGGAGTTGTCAGGGGCTGAATCTGTGTCATTGGTTGGTATCCCACTTTCCCCTACAATGTCCCCACACACAGTTATTATCCCCACACACACACAGTCTTCAGCAGCCACAGATAATGGACAGTTGGAGTGTGATGGCATGGAACAGGCTAGTGTGGTAACTATGGCAAGTGTGAGTGTAGACCGTAGTCATAGCCAGAGAGCAGGTGAGGTCCCACACAGGCAGCTGGACAGGGGTGTTCAAAGGAGGACTGCTGTCCATCAAGCCCCTGTCACAAGTGTCACAGCAGGTGTCACCAGACACATGTTTCAGTCCATCATGGAGGCACAGGCACATACTGAATGCAACACCAGACAGATGTTCAGGGTCATGAATACAGTGCTTCCTGCCATGCATGATGACCTCCATGGTATTGGTGATGCCATATGTAATTTTGTCGATGTGGATAGATGGTGGGGTGAGACATTGTCACTGCTCGACCATGCAGTGTCTATGCTTGAGCGTGTGGTGGGAGTAGGGAATCACCCATGTGGACGTAAGACAGCAGCAAGATCAACTGAGAGACCACATGGCCATGCACACTCACACTCCCATAGTGGCAGTACCACCAGCACTACAGAAGGGAGGGTGCTGTCCACACCACACCAGGCTGTTGAGGTTACTTTTGAATACTTAGTAATTCTGTATAATATTTCGAACTATACATTTTTTTATTATTTTTTTTTTACTTAGGACGAGTTAAAGTTCACTACTTCTACTACTATTATCTGATCTGATTAATGTACAGTGATTAACTAGATATATATGGATTGAAAATCTTCCACACAGAGAAGTTTCTTACACTGTTTTGTTCTATTTTATATTTTTCTTGTAATGTTCTTTCATTTATGTATGTTTTTGTTTGCATGTATGATTTTAAATTTTAAAAAATCAATTACTTAAGCCTCTAAGAGCTAAACAGCATTCTCTTTGCCTTACTGTGTTGCTGGAGAAATGTGGGGAGCAATTTGGCTAGACATAGCCGTCTCTGATTCTCTGATATTCTTGACTTTGAAGCAAACTGTTTTGTGGGAAAGCAGATTGTTTTGATGCCTGGAGAAGAGTTAAAAACAGTAAAGAACAGAAGACTGGAACCCACAATGAGGAGAAAAGAGAAGAAAAGGTATGTGAGACTACTTCTGAAGTTGTAAAAGTTCTAGATGCTGTGGTTGAAAAATGCATGACAAAATACAATAAAACTGCTACTGCAACTTCTCGTGTAACAGCAGCGTCCAGTGTAGATTTCATAAGGGACAAGAGTGGCCCATGACTCTACTGTTATAGTATGTCAGCAAGGAAAGAAATTGCATACAAACTACTCAGTGGTGCAGTTTCCAAACAGCATTCTTTGGGCATCAGTATGCCAACTGGCCCACATAATATATTCTCATAAATACACGTTTCTCCAACATTCTGCCCTATTTAGTCCATCCTCTCTCTAAAATGTCTTCACTATGCCCTTTTTTCTATTTACCTTTTTCCTTATGTACAGCCTTAACTCTTACTGATCATGTGACTGCTGATACCATCTCAGCTTCTATATGCATTATTTCTGAACTGTAGATTTCTGCCTAAATTTATATTAGGTAGTCTAGTTGTTATCAGTAACAGTTGGCTAGAACGTTATTGATCTTATTACTACATCATTTAGTAAATCATCCTGTTGATATTCTTGTTTGTAACAAAATGTTTTGACTGGAGCTTTTCTGTCAGTCTACAAATAACTATTGCTCAACTGGAATTTTCAGATAACAAATGGAAATATAATACAAAGGGTTATGATCGGGTCTCTAATCATAACCATATTATTATGTGTCAGAAACATGGATGCCAATAAATTCACCTTGAGATGAAGCTCGAGAAGTGAGTCTTGGCATCCATGTCTAGAACACATAATCATCGGTTAGGATCAGGGAGACCCAAGCATAACTCTTTGTAGTGCATGGAGTTTTATCTATTCCATTTACAGCTAGTTACAAGCTTAAAAAAAAATGAATGCAAAGTTTTTAACCAGTTTCAAAAGTCAGTAAAGCACTTAGCGGTTGCTGTCACACAGACAGCAATTAAATATTCTTGGAGAAAAAAGTCAGGAGTAGCTTTTAAATTCTGTTCTTAGTTAAATAAATTACTTACAGACTCACATCTGTAAACTTCCTCAGGGAGAATAAAAATACGAGGCAAGTTATTCAGGAACAGTTGAGAGTAAAGTTACATGCCTTCTGTGAACACAAACATAACAGCACACCTCGGAAAGCTTTGTTACAGTTGTTTTTTAAACTAGAGAAGCACTTTACAGTTTTTTTTCTGATTTTGGAGTGTAATCATGACACTCTATGTATTACAAGTTAATTAACTAATGAATGGTTCTTTGTGTTTTGCTAACAGTAATAATGTAGAATGTTTAACATCTGAGGACACATTTCTAATGGAAAATTATGATTAAAACATGTTACTACTTTCATCTACAGTGTAGGAGTCAACAACAGCTGAGAAGCTGTCATTCAAAAACTAGGAAATGCTGGAGAATGTTGAGTCATTGTCAATTTTCTTAATCCGAAAGTGTTCACTAGGTACGCACAAACAAATGCTTATCATTTCTTTTCTGCAATTGTAAGGCAATTCTTGTTTTTAAAACCTGGCAAGACAGTAACTGTAATAAAACCAAAATGAGTTCCTGCTAAAACAGCAGCTTTAACATTTTGCTGCAAGTTAAAGAATGCTAAGTTTTTCAAAGTTAATTAGCTCTAAGTTCAATACTTGTGAAATGATACAAATGATTTGTATTTCTGCCAAGTAGTTTGGGGTTAGTATCCTATTATTGGATAAAATGACCAGATAAGTGACTTTTTCATAGATTGTTTTGTCTACAAATCTTTAAAAGTTATTTATTTATTGTTATTAACTCTTATTTTACTAACATGTATTTTTTTATATTTAACTTTGTATAATTAATTCTGCATTAATTTTGGGTGTTCAATAATTATGAAAATTGTTATTAAGATTGCTGATATTTGTGTATTGTATTAAATAACAACACACTATTAAAAATGTTTGGTAAAAGGATATGACAGAACTCTAATAAAGTAGCAGAATTTGTTTCCTGTAAGAAAAGAGGGCCTGCAAACGTTTTGCCTTTTTAAACATGAACTCAGATGAAAAAAATAAGTTAAATAGCTATGCATCAGCACAGACTGTAAAACAAAACAAAGGATAATGGTGTGGACATAGGTCCAGGACAGTACAGAAAAAAACAGGCTGTGAAAGAATGAAGTAGTGAAATAAAATGTTTGTATTTACACTGACCAGTAATCTGTGGTCTTGGGATATTGGACTTCTTTGTGAAAAATGTCTTAAGATTTCTTTGTGGCAAATGGATCTTCAGAAATTCCTTTCAAGTGAAACATCTGTAATAACTTTACACCATTATGAGAGAGACACATTCCCACAATCCACTAATACAACCTCGTACTCACACTTCTTCTTCTGGCTTTTCCTGGTTAGGGGTTGCCACAGCGGATCACCTGTCCACTCATGATTGGCAGTGGAGTTTTACAGTATCGAGTTGCCAGCCCGGCACCCAACCTTCTACAGAAGGCACACACATACACACACTCACAACTAGGGCCAATTTAGAGTGGCCAATCCACCTACAGCATGTCTTTGGGATGTGGGAGGAAACCGGAGCACCCGGAGGAAGCCCACGCAACCACAGGGAGAACATGCAGACTCCACACAGAAGGCACCCCATCCAGGGATCGAACCGGAAAACCTCTTGCTGTGGTGCGGCAATGCTAACCACTGCACCACCATGGCCGCCCCACAACCTCGTACTCACACTGATGTGCACTATTTAATGCACAATTAAAGAAACTTGTATCATCCATACACCATTTGTGCTCCCAACATAAATATTCTCTGACCTCACTAATGTCATAAAAGAAGTGTGGTGACTCTTGGGGTTTCCTTAACACTCAACATATCCCACATTAGTCACATTGCTTATTCCACCTTCAAAAAACATGCACACATGCATTACCTTTTCAGTGTGTATGTACTACACTACACTACAAACAACATGATCTAAAACATGCTCACAGTGGGGATATGGCTAGCCCATAATAAAGACTGATGCTTAAATGAGTGGCTCTGTAATGACAGGCTTATTTTACTGTTAAATTAAGAGGCAGAAGTATATATTGAGCTACTAAAGGGTTGCAAAGATGTAGGACAGATGAAGTAATCCGATCTTCTGGAAACTTTTAAGAATGCCACACCAGAAGATCATATGGTAATTTTATTCAAACATATGATCCTGGTAGTGGTGATAATTGAAGCGTACTATGTGGCTGTTGAAAAGCAACAATCTTGGATTGTGGAGTTTAAAAAGTTGACCACTCAGAAGGATCTTATATTAAAACAACTTCAGAAGGCACTGCTCACTATTTGTGACTGCCTAAAGCAGCTTCAAGGGGAGTGGCAAACCCAGACTGCCAAAGTAGATGACTTGGAAAACTGGTCGTGAAGGGTTAATGTATGGGGTGGCCAAGATGGCTAACTGACAGCAACAACTGATGAAGGCTCTGTGACTGAAAACTTTGCTCTGACAGAAAATATAATAAAAATAAAAATTGGAGATACTTGCTAGCTAATTTTCCAGTAGTCAGAGAAAAGATTTATAGCTTCAAGTTCTTCAAAAGCTGTACTTTTTCTGTCCGAATTTCAATATCCTGGTTAAGACTGAAGATGCTTCAACAAGAGTCACTCAAGAAATGAAACTCTAGGATTCTTGTGTTAAAAAAGTCATCCAGTCTCTAATATCTAGTATGCAAGATGTATTCGTTAAAATAGACAAACTAGATACCAGACTAGAAAGTTTCAAAGAAGAGATCAGAAAGAAGATGAAATATTTAGAAATTCTTATGAAACAACAAAGTACATACATCAGCAGTATGGAATAAACTTTAAAAGATCATGAAAAAAGAATAATTGAAGGTGAGTCTCAGACTGAATTTCTTTTAAAACAAAATAACTGGCTCATAGAGAAACTCAATGATTTAGAAAATAAACTGAGACAAAATAACATTAGAATTTATTGTATACCTAAAAAGTATGAGGGAGACAATATAATAAACCTCTTAATTACTTGGCTACATAAAACAGTAAATCTACCTGCAACTTTACCTTTTGGAATTGAAAGGGCACATAGATCCTTGAGAGTATGTTCTAAGAAGTAAAACTCACCACCATGTTCAATTATGTTTAAGTTCATCCCCAGGATTCAATAAACTCCATGTAGGAATAGTGTTATTCCTACATGGAGTGAATGGTGTCTGCTTCTGCATAGCCTTAACAGCAGCGCACCTTACATATTAATGAAGGCACGCTACTGAGAATGACTGTGTGGACATGAACAGTGAAGGAATGCAGGGGGGGTGTTTCAGTAGTGCCTGCACATCCAACATGCCCCCTGCACTCTGAAAGTGCCGTACAGCACTTTCTAACTGCTTTCAGTGTATGTGGGCACTGAAAGCAGGAATTTATATAGGAAGCAATGCAGGGGGGGTTGTGACAGGTACTGTCACACACCCCATACTTTGCAAAAGTGCCATACGGCACTTTGACCATACATCTGGACCTCTTAGAGCCAAACATCTGGACAAACCCTAAAATAATGGGGAGAGAAATAGGAACATGTTATAAATATTGTCCATACAAACTTAGAAAGCTGATAGATGAACAGGGTTTGTATAAACATAACATGTAGGGAAGGATTAGAAGTCTGAAACTGAAATGTATGCCATTATGTAGTGACTTCAATCCTGATATTGCCCATACACACTCAGACAGTTGATAGAATGACAGGTAGTGCAATACTAAATATGACTTGCAAGTACTACTGCAATGTGTCATTAAAGTGCTTGTATTATTATTTTTTTCCATGCTAAGTTAAATTTAAGCATAGCTGAGCAGCTTTGCACACTATGACCCTCTGCTCAACACTGATTAACCATCTCATAGGATTTAAATACAAATGTATAGCTAAAATCCTCAGTAGTGAGATACTGAAGTGGTTAGAGTCCCAGCTTTGCAAGCAGCAATTAATGGTTTGAGTATAAAGACAGGCCCTTTATTTTTACATGGGAAATCATTGTTAAAATTATTTTATTTATATCAAATTATGTAGTAATTGATATTTGTTAACCAGGGTGGGGTAGCTGGTTCAAAATGGAAGTGTGAGTGCATATAACATGTGAAATCACCCATGTATACACAAGTGTACAATACAGTACAGTCACACCCCAAGGTAATGTAATGAAAGCACATAGGGGTCTTCATGTAAAGTAAATCATATACACTTAATAATATGTCAGTAATGATTAATTCATTTCCAATTCTGATATTTTTTAATCAAAACTGAGCAATGCTTAGCAGAGCTCAGCTCTGCTTAGCCAGTTTAAGCATTGCTCAGATGTAAATTCTAAGCAGCAGTCAGCTCAGCTAAGTGGATTTGCACACTATTAAGCAGTGCTCAGCATTTACTCCTTTAAGCACTGGTTAACTCAGTTTAGCAGATTTGTGCTCCACTTACCTGAGCTTAGCATTTTCAAAATGGTTCAATGACAACAAAGGGTGGGAATATGACTTTATTTACGGTGCACAGGTGGGATTACAGCCAGAACTTGTTGTAGTTTGCTCTGTGCAGGAACCATGCCTGGTATTGGAGAGGAGGCATGCTTTCAGGTGCAGTGCGTGGGCATTCTGAAGTCCAGGGTCATGGCTGTTCTCCTTGTAGAGCACCATGATGACAGACTGCTGCAGGGCCAGTACCAGGGCTCTCAGCATAAAGTGGAGGCCTGGGATCATCTGGCATGTGACCTCACCAGTGCCACTGAAATCCCCCAAACTGGTGAGCAGGTATGGCTCATTATGTTGAACTAAAGCATAGGAAGGAGGGGCTCTTGGCCCACTGGATCCAAGATGCTTGGGCACGGAATGCTCCAGTAGTTTATAAGTATCTCATCCATAGCTGTGCCAAATTCTAGCCTGATTATGTGATAGACAGATATGCAAAATGTTTGTTTTTTCCCCCTACAGCTGCAGTGGAGAGGGCTAGCAATGTTGAGGCCCATGGCAGCAGAAAGACAAGGCTGCACCAACAGGATGGTAAGTACAGATCTATCTTGCAGTATATATTGAAAAAAATAAAAAGGAGTAAATTGTTTACTGCCAGTAGGTGTAGTGTGTTCTGTGCCTAACGAATAAATAAAAGTTTTCCAGACTAATATTGATCTGCAGGGTATGCATTAATGAATAAATAAAAGTTTGTTAGACTACTATTGATCTGCAGGATATGCATTAGTAAAGCACTTTGTCATATAAGTACAATAAAGACTTATACCACAAACTGTTGTGTTTAGTCTGGTACGTTGAAGAAATAGAATGTGTAAAGCTTCTTCACAGCAAATATGGCTTTCACAGCATACATTAACTGAGGTTGTTCTGAGAACCAGCTGTTAAGCAAAACTGTACATTGTGGAGCTGTAAAACAAGATATAAATGAAATATGTTCTCCACTAAGATCTGAACCCTGAATAGTAATCTGTAATGTGTTATACTGTGTCCCCTGCCACATTGCCTTGTGTTAACCTTTGCTTTCCAGTTAGTATTATTTCAAATGATTAATAAAAAGTGCACTATCTGTTATGCATGAATTGCAACATTACAAGGTCAGACTGGCTAACCAGCAGGGTATTAGGCAGAAATCAGACAAACAAGGGACATCAGTTTTCCAGTAGCTCAGTGTGATGAGAAATAGCTTTGTTGGTCAGTTTTGCACACCCAGACATGGTTTGAATCCAGGGAGTGGTACTGACATGTGCACATATGTACACTCAAGAAATCTTGAGTATTTGTAGAAACAGTCAGGTAGTGTCAACAGATATTTTCTCCACTGGTCTTACAGGTAAAAAAATGTATTGTAGTAGCTGTATGAAGGGCATACTAATACACCATCTCCAACTGTTCCACTGTCCACCCCCATGCCTGCAAATGACAACAGGATAGGTACATACACCATGCACTCTTCCCGATACATGTTTCTCAAGTGTCATTCTGTCATGACTAGTGCTCACTGCTGCCAATAACCTTTGACACAGACAGGAATCCAGGTGAAGAATGCCAGTAGCACACTCACACAACAGCAGTGCAGGGTACCCCTTCTTTGTCAGATATGTAACCCTGACATGTACGAGTCCCCTCAAGTCATGTACCCAGAGTTGTCACAGTTTTCCCCATACCATTCCAGGTTAACAGTTTAACAGGTTATGTATGTGCTGCAGAAGCTATGGGCCATAGGTAGATGTAAAGTGAGGGCAGACCTATAGAGTATTGATCAGTACTGTTGTGAAAAATAGAAGCTTATACAGTTGTTAATGGACTTTCCCCCCCCCACCCCTCATCTGCATCAATAATCATTATTCATATACTACGGGTATGTTGTTCTCAAAACCTATTGTTGCGACGTGTTCTATTATTCCTCATATATTTATTTGGTTGCATATTAACATACCTTGTTCAAATACCATTATTGGTGGCCTGTTGCCATCAATGTAACTTGCATGCTGTTAAATGCTTACTGTTATTCCATTTATGCATGTGTTCTGTTTGTTATGTAACTGTTTCAAATCTGTTATTTTGGGTTAATTAGAACACCCATGCATGCTGTTATAACTAATTTTAAAATGTTTTGTTCATTACTAACCAATATGTTTTGGTTAACTTCAACACCATAGCACTCTCGGGAAGGCAGATCCCAGTGGATCTGCCTGTCCCACCTCATCTGGCCATGGCACCAGGCCCCAACATATCTGGGACCCACCCTGACACTTCCTCCTCTGCTGGTCCTGCACCACCTTCAGGTGGAACCTCCTCAGGGGACAGAACCCATCCCCACCCTGGGCGTGGGTATGGAGAGGAGCCTGTCACCCGCCACAAGTTCCAGGGTATGGAGCACAGCATCATCCACTAAAAGTTGGACAGATGGCTGCTCCAGTTGGAGGGTCACCTGGTGCACCTGGAGGGGCAGGCTGCCCCTGTTGTGCAGCCTCCAGCACAGCCACATTTTTGACTGTGAAGGTGTAGTGGTGGGGACCTCAGTCTCACTGTATCCATTTGGGGGCTCATGGGCCTCTGATTCCCAAGCACCCACCCCATCCAAGGTGTTTACCCCCCATGCATCATATACCACCCATGTCTGCTGTCTTGTGTTTCTTGTCTGGCTGTGAATGTAACCTATCCCAATCAACCTACCTCCCTAAACATACCTACTGCCCTTCCCTAATATCCCACTCTCACCTTATTAAAAAAAGACATTTGTCCCACAAAAAAATCATTGTCCCATACATAGTTCTAAATTTTGCCCTCCTGTCCAGTGATGTAAATCAATCTACACTCAAACTACTCCACAAATGTATGCTGCCAACACCTCTCCCTGTGGGGTGTTTGGCTGTAAATTCCAAATTGTCCACATCAGTCACAGCTGTTGCTGCAGAAGAAATGTAGAGCTATGGTCCTGTCCTACACCCATCCAGCACATCCCTAGCCACTTTACCTAATGATTTCCCCACTGCTTGCCCCCATTTCAACACTTTCCTATCACCCTTTTTTCTTTTATTTATTTAAAATTAGCAGCGGTGTAATCTGGAATAATCACCTCTAAGGGAACCTAACAGGACTTAACCATCTGTTAGCAATGCATAGCTTCACACAACACTGCACAAACCCACTTACAACTGCTTAAAAGCACTTTAAAGGAGTACCACACCCACAGACTCAAAAAACATGATTAAAACATCATGGCATGATGTTTCCTACACTTTAACAGCACTCTGGGATTATTTACAGGATTTTAAATATTTTTATATGTAATTCCAGACTCTGACCACCTGGAGGCTGGCATATTGACGTGGTTTGGATAAATCAGGTTGCCATCCAGTATCCCAGAAATCATTGTTTGGCTCAAAAATGTTACATCATGCAGGCCTCCGTTTGCCTAAAGTTCCTGTCATTTCATAGATGTTGCATGCGTACAAAGTACTGAGTAAAATAGTACAGTGTAAGTAACATTCCCTGCTGCTGGATGACTACTTAAAACAGAAACAGTGCAAATGCCACAGAACACACTCAAAGTGCTGTTTATTGCTGCCATTTTTTCTAATTTAGTTTAATTGGCACTAATTTGTGAGACAATGAATTCCAGTCCATTTACTTCTCCCCTCCCCCATAACACTTAGCTTCCCTAGCTGTCAAAGTCCTGAGGGTAATTTGACCTGGTAATTCCATTGATTGGCAGATCTCAGCAGGGTGCTTGAATCATGTAATTTAATCTTTGCTCTAGCATTTCCTTTGTTCGAGGGGACTTTTTTTGCTGCACTATAGCCATGGTCTTACTTGACTGTAATCACATCCAGTAAGGTTTTGCACCAAGGAGCTAAAGAATAAAACATTTATACTATTAACCAGTTTACATCTTTATTAATTTAAGTGCTAAGGTATCACTTTATGCTTCCACCTTGTTAAAAATTGAGATTTACACATGCAAAGTGTGTTGGTATGCATTGTTTGCCTTCATATGTTTTTACTACACTGGTTGGTTTGCAAAAAAAACTTTTGCAGTGTCCCTGAATTTGTCTTTGTACATACAAACCACATTGCTATATTTTCCCCTTCCTTTTTCTTGTGTCCAGAAGTCACTTATAACAAAGTAAATTTTTTATTGATTTTTTTTTAAAATAAAGGACATCAAGATTAACTTACCTTGAATCAGATAATGGATGCCACTGCAAAGAATCACTGTTGAAATATTTGTGCATGGACAAAATCCCTTACTAAATCTATTTGCCAGCCTCCAGTTCAATTGGTGCTATGACTTTAATATACTAGTGTGTTTGCTCATGCCTTCCAAATATCTCCACCATTACATACCAGTTTTGCAGTGTAGTAAACACCTGACATGCCCATACACCTTTAGC
Source organism: Protopterus annectens (assembly GCF_019279795.1). NCBI lineage: Eukaryota > Metazoa > Chordata > Ceratodontiformes > Protopteridae > Protopterus > Protopterus annectens. Next base: position 1,142,826,353 of record NC_056730.1, read on the forward strand.
CATCAATATGCAGCTACTCCTGTTCATGTGAGTATGTGAGTTCATTTTCAGACTTAAGGTGTGGAAGCTGCACTGAATAATTCTAGGTGCTTGTTCAGGTTTCACATGGTGCTTGCTTAGAGCTACTCTCATGTTAAGCCACTATGAATATGTTGCACTGCCACCTCTGATACCAGGATAATGTTTTAATCTTTCTATTCCCGCACTGCACACTAGCAGTATCTGGTGCAAATACAACAGAGAAGTATGCAAGCGATACACCACCTAAGCATCATTTGCCGTGCAGAATGTACAAGTATGCATACCAAATTTCTGTTTCCAAACATCGGTGTTACTACACTACTACTGAATAAAATGAACAGCACTCAGGCTGAGGGAAGGACAAGGGAGCCATGACATCACAGAATGGGTAGGTCTTATTATTTTAGTTAGAATCAGATGACGGCTGTGGTGATGTCACTTTGGGGGAGGAAACTGATTAAAAAAACAAAAAAAAAAAGTACCTGCACTGCCTGGCCTTGATGATGTCAGTAATTGGGTGACTCCAGCAAGCTTTATTCAAATGTGAGAGAATCATTTTGTAAGTGAAACCATCACAGTATGAGAAGGTAGGCTTCTGTTACAGAAGTAAGGGGAATTATAAAAATTGTAAATGCTTTATTGTTGTTGCTTTACAGAGGACAATATAAATAGGGAGGAAAAGGGCCGTGAAGTTGAGGAATGTATTAGAGAAACCTGTTGTACTCCTTTAATCACTCTGTCTCCATCAGCCATTGTTCTGCCCAGCAGCAAAACAATCAGCCCTGCTAAATTTCAAGCCAAGGACCCTGTGCACTACAATCACAGCAACATACCACTACACCATCAAAGCTGTGGGGGAGTTGTAATGCTTTTACAAACGTATCATGCACTATGATCATTTAACATTAATGAAAAAAATTATCACTAAAAAGTCTTAAACCCAGAACTCTGTGCACTACAACCACAGCAATGTACCGCTACACCATTGGAGCTGTAAAAGTTTCCACTACTTTTACAAACATATCATGCATTACAGTCATTTAACATAAGGAGAAAAATACACATTCCTGGCAAACCTTAAACCCAGGACTCTGTGCACTCTAATCACAGCAGCTATCACCACTCCACATGAAATGTGAGAATTAGAAATGCTTCAGTAAATATATCATGCAGGATGGTCATCCAACATTAGGGAAAACTTGTGGGATTAGTAGTTTTTGATATATATATATATACATATATATATATATATATATATATATATATATATATATATATATACACATATATATCTATATCTAATATACAGATTTCTGTGTTTGTCCATACACTACTTGGATAGAAGGAAGTTTCTCTGTTCACTGTGAGAGGGAGCTTTGAGCAGCCTATCTGTCCCTGGAGGAGTGGTTTCAGGCAAGAAATTAGTAGTTTATTGGCCATTTTTGTCTAATTTCTATCTCTTTCATTTCTCTGCTATAAAACCCACATTTGTAAGGTGGTCATGCTAGTATACAGCTCAGCAAGCTCCTGCCTGGTGCCCTGCAGAGTTCTGCAGCAGCAGAGAGAAAAGAGAGACCTTGGAGTGATTAAGTATAATTTTTCTGCATGTTCTTGCTGCCTTTAGCTAATTCTGCCTAATACACCAATTTTCTAGAGTTTCTGTGATTTAAAAAGCTTGTTTCAGCTACATATTGTACTTATTTTACTGACTGCACTTTAACAAAGTTGGTTTTGTGTTTAAATGACCTGTTTAACTGTTGTAGGCTACACACTCAAGTCTGATAGTCATCTCTGTGCATTTAAAGTGTTTTTTTTATTGTATCTGCATTATTTTCTGAAAAAAAACAAAAAAATATATATACTTGTTTTCCTGCCTTTCTAGTATAGTCCAGTTTTCAGTTAGTGCTGAATTCAGGGCTATGTTACAAGTTTCTGTGTTTGTCCATACCTTACTTGGATAGAAGGAAGTTTCTCTGTTCACTGTGAGAGAGGGAGCTTTGAGCAGCCTATCTGTCCCTGGAGGAGTTGTTTCAGCCCAGAAATTAGTAGTTTATTTGCCATTTTGGGCTCATTTCTATCTCTTTCATTTCCCATGCCTAGAAAACCCGCATTTGTGCGGTTTTGCTTACCGGGCAGCGCCAGTTAGCTAGGGTATAACTATTCCAGGCTCCACAAAGTCTACTCTTCAATTTTTCCCTTGGAACTAGACAAACTTTCAACTTAAGCACTCAAACCATTCACTTCTCATACCGGAACTTGCTCAAAACTCATAGCAAGCACTAATAAACCTTAGCACTAGACCTCCCCCCCCTTATACTGTAGAGAAGGACAAGGCTCTCTGTTTGACCTTACCAGCCAATCAGTAAAACAGTTCACTATACCTATCCAGGCATGCCAAAGGGCAGTTTCAGGTGAACACTCTGTTCCAACTGGTGAATCTGGGCATTTTGAGGCAATGTTACAATTGCCTCATGTACACAGACAGCCCTCTCCTCCTTCCACCAAACACTAATACATGCGAGAGATGCAATTATACAGCCAAACTGGAGGCTAAGCTCTCTCAACCCAAGATTGGATCAGGCAGTCAAGAGGAGAAGGGAATTACTTGCATCACACCACCAGTCTCACATAGACCTATGAAACTAGCACCAGCAAAAAACACACATAAATACACGAAAACATACTCAGACACTCTAAATAAAAATCTGCAAAAGCAACGGAGACCTACAAAGCAGACATCCAAGGAAACTCTACCACCCAACACAAACCATAAAACACATACTTCACAAAATAAGTGTGCCACTCAAGTATTATAGACAAGCTCACAAGCCTGAACATAAACCCCTACATCACGAGATGGGTTGCCAACTGGCTCACGGACAGAACCCACATGATAAGAGTTGTGGGAGTTAGGTCTGACTCTCAACCGGTTACAAGTGGCGCTCACCAGGGTTCAGTCCTAGGATCCCTCCTGTTCAGCATATACTTCTCAGAGGTACAGGCAAGCACAGGAGGACCATGGCTGACCAAGTTCACAGATGACTGCAAACTATGGGGCTATAATTGACTCTCTGGCTGACACAGACATCCTCCAAAAGGGTCTCACTGAGACAGATACCTGGTGTCAAAACCATGGCATCAAGCTAAATGCAAAAAAGTGCTTAGTCATCCTATTTGGAATAAACAAAGTACCCATAAACTACCACATAGGTAGTGTCCCGCTAAATACAGAAGACGTAATAAGGTATCTGGGGACCCAAGTAGATAGTAACCTGTCCTTTGATAATCACATTGCCAAAGTGGTTAGAAAATCCTTCTATGTGGCCCACCTAATCGCAAAAGGGTTTGCATCCAGATTGAAAGAGCTCATTGGGCCACTCTATGCATCACTCATCAGACCCATCATAGAGTACAATGCCCCATTTGGGATTTACCTTACAAGACATCTGCAACAACTGGAAAGACCACAGAAGTACCTCATCAAGAGGATCACTGGCCTCAAGCAGATGCCCTATGCAGCTCGACTGAAGAAATTCCAGCTGTACTCGGTTGCATACCACCTACTCAGAGGTGATCTCTGCCTGACATACAAGGTCAAGTCCAACCCAAAATTGATGGGCATGCTCCACCTAATGAAAACCATATCCCCTCGAGCCACACACTCCAGGGATCTAAACCTCAGCACAACAATAAATAGGATGCGCTGGAGGGATAGATTCCTGTCCCAGAGACTTCCCATGCTCTGGAACAAGACTCCAGTCTACATTAGGCAGAGCTCCTCACTAACCCTCTTCAAGAGAAACCTTGATGAGTGGATGGGAAACAGAAAGTTTGCCCCAGGGATCACTTCAATGGCTCTGTTGGACAGAGGCACAGGGAACTAATCTAAGGGGTGGTGAAATCCAACACATTCTGGCTAGGCTTATAAATGCCTTTGGGCAGATAGCCTAGTACCTACCTATGAACCTATAATATATATATATATATATATCCTGACAAACCCCACTCATGCAACCCACATGGAAGGCCCTCACCTGGTCTGTGACAGGAATAGTATTTGTTGGTGGGATAGATTTGTGTCCCAAACAATACACTGTCTGCAAAATACACTCCCTCCCCATGTCTAGCAGAGTTACCTCTATAGCCCTCTTGAATAGAAGCTGGGCAACTGCATGGGAAACAGAATATACACTACTGGGATCCCGCATGTGTCCCAGCTGGATAGGGGAAAGAGATGCTGGCTTTAAAGGGACATGGGCAAAAATCTGGGCTAGGCTTATGAGGGCATCTGGGCCCAATAGCATAGTATCATCCTATGAACCTATGCACCTAGTACTTTAGATGTTTCCTGTATGTATTGCAGACTGTACCACAATGTTGACTGAAATTAATCCTTGTGAGTCTGAACTGTGTAGATACTGCATTGATAGAGTATTCTCTTGGTCCATCATTAGTTAATATCACATATCATTAAACCTTGTCATTGTGTCTGATCTGTATAGCAGTAAGCAGCTCTTACAATGCTTGCATATGCACTTGGTGACACTGTATAGCTCACTCCAATAGCCTTGGTCTTGGTCACAATTACCATTTTGCTAATAGGCCCATCACACAGTAGGATTTGTCACCCTTTGTCGAGGGCCTTACAGTAGCTGTTAAAGAGATGGATTGTGGCAATCAGAACTACCTTAAAGTAGGGGCTGAAGGGCCCATAGGTACCAAAGCTGTGTCAGACTTTACCAGGAGTGTGTGTGTCTGTGTGTGTGTGTGTGTGTGTGTGTGTGTGTGTGTGTGTGTGTGTGTGTGTGTGTGTGTGTGTGTGTGTGTGTGTGTGTGTGTCAGCAAACATTATACTGTAGGGTATTAATTCACATATGTTGTCTTCCCCTCACAGTTGAACTTGGGGGTTGGTGTCTCTCCCCCCTCACAACCTGATGTCAGTGTCTTAGTGGACTCTGATGATGATGGTGGTCATAGTGAGGTACAGATGGGGTTGTCGGGGGCTGAATCTGGGTCATTGTTTGGTATCCCACTTTCACCCACAATGTCCCCACACACAGTTATTATGCCCACACACACTCAGTCTTCAGCAGCCACAGATAAAGGACAGTTGGTGTGTGGTGGCATGGAACAGGCTAGTGTGGTAACTATTCAAGTGTGAGTGTAGACACTAGTCATAGCCAGAGAGCAGGTGAGGTCTCACACAGGCAGCTGGACAGGGGTGCTCAAAGGAGGACTGCTGCCCATCAAGCCCCTGTCAGAAGTGTCGCAGAAGGTGTCACCAGACACATTTCAGTCCATCATGGAGGCACAGGCATGTACTGAATGCAACACCAGACAGATGATCAGGGTCATGAACACAGTGCTTCCTGCCATGCATGATGACCTCCATGGCATTTGTGATGCTATACATCATTTTGCTGATGTGGATAGATGGTCGGGTTTGACATTGTCACTGCTTGACCGTGCAATGTCTGTGCTTGAGTATGTGGTCGGAGTAGGGAATCACCCACATGGGCGTAACTCAGCAACAAGATCAAATGAGAGCCCACATGGCCATGCACACTCACACTCCCATAGTGGCAGTACCACCAGCACTACTGAAGGGAGGGTGCTGTCCACACCACACCAGAGCAGGCCATGGACAAATGGTCCTGGCCATTCTTTTCATGGATGCAGATGCAGCAGACAGCAGTCACCTTCGGGGAGTAGTACTGCATCCAGCTTTGGGCTTAGTGGTGCCAGTGAGACCCCTGGCAGAACTGGTTCCTTTGTCCCTGGTGGGTGACGGTGAACTCTACATCCTGCCATGTATGGTCCACACCTGTCCAACATACCTTTGTGTAGGGAAACCACGTGGCTTGATTGTGTGCATACAAACACTCACACATCTGTATCACAGGCATGTCACCACCAGACACACAGCTCCTCTGCATGTCCTAGTTGAACACCACCCCTCCAGACACACACACACACACACACACACACACACACACACACACACACACACACACACACACACACACACACATGATGTCAACCATATGGTCTAGCCTAGGCCTCTGGCAAACCCACACCACACCCTGTGCATGTCATGATACCTGTGCCACATCCCTGTTATCCATACCATCAATGCAGGGACATGCTAATATGGGTTTGATGCCCAGGGTGAATATAGTACAGTGTAGTAATGTTATGCTGTGTAAGGTGCTGTCTGCTGGCAATAGTTATAGGTACACATTGAAGTCTATGTACCTTTTTAGCCATGATGCATTATTGCTGTTAGTACTGCTGACTGCTGTAGTCTCACATACTGTATTCTGTTTGTGTTCCAGGTGTCTATGTGTCTACAGGCTATGGGCCTGCTGACAGTAGCAATGATGAGTATGGCGGAGTGGAAACACAGTGAACTTTTAATAGGCAAGGCACAGCTGCATATGTACATGTTTACCAGGTGTGTATGCATGCAACAGTGTGTGAGGGACAATTGGGGCAGACAGTGTGACCTTGCATACATACCCCTTGACACAGCCAGCTAGCCTTCATACATGTCACTTGGGTGTTCTGTAGTACCACAGGCTCATACATACAGAGGAGATTACTTGAGTACTGGCACTAGGTCCCTCACTAGCTTAGCCATTACTTTAACCTCAACAGATTCATCTATCAGCACTTGTTGCCCTGCCATTTCATTCCCATCCACTCAACTTTGATGCAGTTGATGAGGGTATGCATGGTACTGTGTATGACAGGTTTGGGGTATTTATTCCTGACCATACCTCCCAACCGCACCAAATTACTTGTGTTTTTACTGAGTTTTGGGGTTCAAATAAAGGGGTGCCATGATTCCCGAGTGGTATCCCTTCATTTCTGATTTTTTCTTTGTATTTTTAATGTTTTTTAATTTTCGCGCTGATGGGGCTGATGTCATTACATATGCAATGACATCAGATCCATCAGGGCTACCAGCCTTTCAGAAGTGAGCTCCTTGGAGCGTTATGCACGCAGAGATCAAATGCAAGTAGGCAGGAACAGCAGATTTACAAATGTGAGCAGGAATGATGTAGAAAACCATATCCCCTCCTACAAACCTGGACAAGTGATAGAGTAACAAAGTTTGTATTAGCATGATGTTTCAGTCAGGTATGATGTCAGATGCTGGCATGTCTGTTACTACAGTAACTGTGACTTATTTGACAATGATATCACATAATGCCCATTGTTAGAGGACTCAAACTGTGTATAGGTTGCAAATATCTGGATATTCCATGTACATCTGTATAGATGACTGCTATGGGCTGTATAGTTTAATATGGTGCATGTGAGGCAGATGTCATTAACAGGCTCTTTAATGTAATGCCATGGGGAGGGGGTCAACAGGCCTTAAAATGTTTTAACATACACACAAAACAGGCACAGGGGATATGCTTCACTCACACTGTAATAGCTGTCAGTATTGAGATTAGAATTGATATCTATCTAATTATTTGTACTACAGTATTATGCAGTTCTTGCACATGCCACAGATCCTAGAGGGCTGAAGAGTGTAAACTAGGGCAATACGAAATGTACTGGGTAGTACACACCTCAAAATGGTTTAAACCACACCTCCAGGAGATATGATTCTCACCCAAACACACCCACACAGAGTATATGATTCTCATACACACACACAGTATAACAATTACCAGTACCAAGTTCAGAAACCCTGCCTATCTAGTTATGTGTTCTACAGTATTATGCATTTATCACACGTGCTACAGAGCTTATAGGATTTAACAGTGTCCCAAGGTACTTCTAAGGTGAATTACATCAACAGCCCTTGTAAAGTATGGCAATGGAAAATGTACTGGGTGGGAAGGGCATTAAAACAGTTTACCCTACAAACATACACACTTACAAACATTTATGCACAAACACACACACACACACACACACACACACACACACACACACACACATACACACTTGCCAGAACTGCGAGTAGAACCCCTGCTTATCTAGTTATTTGTTTTACACTGTTATGTAGTTATTACATGTGCCACAGAGCTTACAGGGCTGAAGGGTGTCCAAAGGTACTTTTATGGGAATGACATCAGCATGACTGCTAAAGTAGGGCACTGGGAAGTGTACTCGGTGGGAAAGTCCTCAAAATACTTCATCCTACCAACATACACACTTACAAACACTTTTGCACACACACATTTGCTGGAACTAAGAATAGAACCCCTGCCTATATAGGTATTTGTATTATATGGTGACATAGTTATTGCATGCACCACAGAGCTTATAGGGCTGAGGGATGTCCAAAGGTCCTTCTAAGGGAAATGACATTAGCAGGACTGCTAAAGTAGGGCACTGGCAAGTGTACTGGGTGGCAATGGCCTAAAACTGTTTCACCTACAAACAAGCACACACACTTACATTTGCCAGGACTGAGATTAGAACCCCTACCTAGCTAGTTATTTATACTATAGTGTTATGCAATCACATGCACCACAGAGCTAATAGGACTAATGAGTGTCCAAAGCTATTTCTAAGGTGAATGACATCAGCAGATCTTGTAAAGTAGGGCAATGGGAAGTGTACTGAGTGGGAATGGCCTCTTAATACTTAAACCTACAGACACACACACACACACACACACACACACACACACACACACAAAGACAGGTGATGTGATATTACAAACCCCACCTCTGTAGTATTACACAATGGAGCTCACCTTCATGCTGGCATGTGTGACTGGTTACAACTGGTATGCCACTGTCCACATCAGGACATCACTCTATGCCATTCAGGGTATCCCTGTGTATGACTCACTCTGTGTGTGCATCTCCCTGTGTCTCTCTATCACTGTCTGTCTCTCTCTTACCCTTGTCTATCAGTGTGTATGCTTGACATATTATCTGTTGCCCATATATATGTCTGTGTATCACACACAACAGATGCAGATATATCACATATGGGCCACCTGCAGCTAGCTGAGGGTAATCCTGTATGATGGGTGTGTGTAGAGACAGTTAAGGTGTACATAACTGTCTGTATGCAAAGACATATATGCACAATATAGTTATATACCCTGATGTGAGTTTCGACTTGGGCCGTAATTCTCTAAGTGTAGGAGCATGCCCAGTATGACCTTCTATAGTAAGAGTGTGACTCCATTCCAGAGATAATTGTACTCTGGTCCATCATTTTGTGTGCTACAGCCATACCTCTCAAAACATATACACTCTAGCAGAAACCAGAGCAATAAAGCATCTTCCACATGTAAATTCTGGCCCTTAACTTTAATCTTAAAACAATGGGCCTGAAACCTTCTTCCAGACTCACTGGAGCCAACTTGTAAAGCATCAAAGAGATTCATAAGACCTTTTAAACTTCAAAAGACATTTGAAATGCTTGGCTTTGATTTCCTTACAGCAGATGGCAATGTTGCAACAATCTTGAAGTTCACATTTTACAGTGTTTTCTTTCATTTAAAAACACAAGCCTGTATTTTACATTTATTTATACAATTGATAGAATTATGTATCAAATTCTATTTGACTAGGCTGGTTGCCTTCGCCCATCTTCCTCCAATCTTCACAGTTTGCATACCTAGATCTTATGACCTTTTTGTCCCTGGATGTGATACCCTTACATTTGAGTTGTCCCATCTATGAAGCTTTCTGTACAATGGAAGCAACATGGTGCTCAGACATCAGGTTGCTATCAACCTGGGTGGCCAAATGCCTCACTACTGATTGTGTATGTAGAACATTATTGTTAATGTGATACTATGTGGGGACGTTAGTCTCTCTGAAGGGAATGATGATACATCTGCAGGCATTCAGCTTGAGGCCATGTTTCTGGCATCAGGCATTTGTTTTGGTGAGACCCTCTTGTAGGCTGTCCACATCACTTTGGGTATTGATGACTGTTCCCAGCTTGCAGTCATCTGCCAACGTGGCCAGCCATAGGCCAGTGTTTTTGGCCTGCACCTCAGGGAAGTATATCTTGTATACCAGAGGCCGCCAGACGATCCTAGTGGTATGCCACTCATTACTGGTGTTCTGTTTCAGTTGGCTACCCCTATTATGATTATGCGGGTTCTATCACACCAGTTTGCTACCCATCTGTTAACATGTGGATTGCTGCCTAGTTGACAGTTCATGTACTATGGGCAAGTGGGGAATAGTGTGTAAGGCTTTGGCAGGTCAAGGTGGCTGGAGTGCACCATCTTTCCCTCATCCATACCTTTGTTGGCTGCCTCAGGGAAGTCATCCAGAGTTCACTAACATACCTCCCTTGAGGATAGCAGACTGTCTAGGGTAATGTATTTGGATTTTGCCAATGTCCCTGTTAATGTGATCCACGATAATTAATTGCATGGTCTTGTAGATGAGGCTAGTTAGGTTGATGGGTCTTTCATTTCCTGGATCAGTGAACACTCCATCTTAGTGTAAAGGGATGACAGTGGCTGTCTGCCACTCAGCTGTGACATAGACAGTACTCAGGCTTTGGGTGTGTAGGGGCATAATGATGCTGGCAGATCATGCCTGGGTTCATGTAGGTTGCAGCCTGGGATGTATTCAGGTTCCATGGAGGCTGTCTTCTTGACTCCGAGAGGGCAGTGATGCCCTGTTCCCTAGTGATAAAGGCTGGGTGTTCAGGTACTTTGGATGTCTTGCTTTCCTGATTTCCACTGAATCTGTCAGCCAGTGGATTGGCTATATCTACAGCGTTTGTGTATGTGGTGTCCTTGACTACCAGTTCTGCACAGATCTATGAGCTTTCTTTGGGAATGCAGACATATGTGAGGAAGGCCTTATGATTGTCTGTCTTAGATGTGGGCAATTTGGACTCCGAGTTGCCTTGAGTTGATTTCACTGCTGCTCTTATTTGTTTGTTCAGGCTAAGGGGTGATTATTTCCAATTGTGCACCTGCTCCTTCCCAGTCCTAGACAGCAATGTTATCCTTTTGTTATATAGTTACTTTATTGCAGATGTTTGTGGACAGGTTTTCTCTCCTTTGCAGAAGGTGATGTTGCCCTGTCAGGTATTCCTGATTCCTTGCATCTCCAGTTATATGCTAGCATACTAGTTTTGTGTAAATTTGGAAGTAGGTGCCTGTTCCTCTAGTGGGGTAGGTGGCTGTTCAGCTGTTTATACCATCCCTCTGGTAGTTGTGATCAGCTTGTGGGATATTTTCCTTTTACCAAGGTTAGAGGGGGTCAGGAGAAATGGTGATATGACATGTAACCACTTTTCTGTCGAATCTTGCCAGTGAGGATTGTACCATAGGGGTGCTGCAGTGGTTGATCATATTGGTTGCTGCCAAGTCTGACATACGTATCACATCTTGTGGGGGTATCAAGTGGCTGTCCTAAGGATGTAGCATTGATAAGATGGGGGGAATCTCTGTGCATTTCTTTTCTGACATGGTTGGATTTCCAATCAATGTTTGGGTAATATAAGTCAGCCAGGATCAGGGTGATGGGTGGACTCTTGGTAGATTTGTACAGGGCTAGATATTTGGGGTGGGTGTCCTGAGTCAGATATGCTGGCCTGTAGCTATGTATAATTAGCATAGGGGTCTTGTCAACAGTTGACTGAACTTGGAGGGTCACGTGTGTTTGACTATTTCACCAGCCTGGAGGTGTGTGTCTGTCTAATATATATTTGTACTCCACCTCCTTTGGCTTTGCTGCCCACATTTTAGGGTCTGGCTGTGAGATAGGATGAGTGATCAGGTAAGAATGGGTTTCCTCTGTGGCTGTGGGCCAGGTTTCTGTGAGTGCACAAATTTCACCATCTTTCAGGGTTATGACTGCTTGCAATGGGTGCATTTTCCTGTTTAGACTCCTAGCGTATAGTGACATGGCCTTTAATTTGCATTTTGTTGAGTGTTTTATGTTGGCAGTATGGACCCCATGACTTTCCATACAAAGGCACTATGGGGGGGGGGAGGGGCTTCACCAGAGGCCTGAAGGCAAAGTGAGACAGATGCAGGCCATCTCTAGCAAGTCCATTAATCATATGTTCCCAGGCTACCAGGCAGTGGATCCCCCTGGGATGACACCAGTAAGTGACCCACATGTTACTGACAATCATTTTCTGTTTGTATTGAGTCATCATTCTGGGTGATGGCAGAATGCTGCTTAAGGCTAGGGACATACCTGCATGGGCCACATATTCAGCAAGCTGAAGCATGTCTGTCTTCCTATACTCTGGGGAGATACATCTGACATCATTCACACCACCTTGGACCAGGCCAGAGTGATACCTGCACCTGTTATGGGGTGACTTGAGTGCATGTGTGATACGGCAGATTATGGCACCTGACAAACAAATGACTGTGACTTTCTCCTTATCCTAGCTGGTAAGAGGCACATCTGTGTGTCTCACAGTGGAGTCCTCTATGAGTAATATGTTGGGTGTATGGTAAGGACCTAGTGTTTGCAAGATCCTGGTGTATGGACTATGCATGGTCTGTGGTGTGTACGTTTGTGGAGTTCTCATGTGTTTTTGCCTCTGAGGTGTCCTTTGTTTGGGTTTTTGTTTTGTTGTGGACCTCCACTTACCTGGGTGTGTGATGTGTATTTACAGATGATGTTTACTGACTCTGTACACTGGGGGGATCCTATGTTACAGCACAATTTGTTCTGGTGTGCGCATTCTCCATTTGTCTGGCCAGTAGTTCCCCTTATGTGTGCCCCTTTGTCCTTCTGTAGTCCAGTCACAGGCTTTGCCCACAGTGGCTGCTGTTATGCAGTTGTAATTCTGGTGTGAGCGGGGTAAATGCTGTAACATCACTCACAAGGATATGGACTTTACACCTCTGAGTGTACCTATTTAGCATGTTGTCCAGCATTGCACCACTACATCTGCTGTGGTCTTCAGACAGTTTGTGTTGATATGTTATGAGGCTATATGTTGGCCTAGCTGTCCAACCGTCACAGACTGACATCTGGACAGGCCCATATATGATAGTCAGACAAAGGCCCACACATGGGGACAGGGTGTTAATACTGTTCTGCCAAACAGAGACAGTTGGGAGACCAGTTTGGTATTCGCTTACTTTCCTTATGGGTATGACATCTGCTTCTCCACTGTCTGCCATTGATATTTTGACATGACCCCTTTTTGTTTTGCAAATATTTGGCAGGTAAATGCAATGTTAGGACAAGCAGAATGGATATACAAGGCATACTTGTGCTCCTTCTGTGACAATCTGTCATACCAGGGGTATGGATGTTGACCAGTGACATGTTGTCATTGCTGACACAGTAAGGTGGCAGCCTTTTATAACCTGGTTCTGAAGTAAGTCGCTGTCCAGAGGTTTGCATCATATTCATAGTCTCTTTATCATAAAATCATGGTTGTCTGGCAAATCACTGGTAAATCACAAAATACTAAAGTCAGGAAATAATTATAAATTATAGTTTCAGACTTCATACCCTTTAGGAAAATGCATGCTAATGCAAAACCTGCTGATGTCATTCCCCTCAGAAGTATCTTTGGACAATTCTCACCCCTATAAGTTCTGTAGCGCATGCAGTAACTACGTAACAGTATAGTACAAATAACTAGATAGGAAAGGTTCTATTCTCATTTCTAGCAGATGTGTGTGTGTGCAAGTGTTTGAAAGTGTGTATGTTTGTAGGATTAAGTGTTTTGAGGACTTCCTCACCCATAACACTTCCCAGTGGCCTACTTTAGCAGTCCTGCTGATGTCATTGCCCTTAGAAGTACCTTTGGACAGTCCTCAGCCCTATAATCTTAGTGGCACATGTAATAACTAAATAACAGTAAAGTCCAAATAACTAGATAGGCAGGGGTTCTACTCTCAGTTCTGGCAAATGCGTGTGTGTGAAGGTGTTTGTAAGTGTGCATGTTTGTAGGGTAATGTATTTTGATGCCCTTTCCACCCAGTACATTTCCCATTGCCATGCTTTACAAGGAGTCTTGATGTAATTCACCTTAGATGTACCTTGGGACACTGTTTAATCCTATAAGCTCTGTGGCTCATGTAATCCTATAAGCTCTGTGGCTCATGTGATAACTGTGTAACACTGTAGTACACATAACTAGAAAGGTAGTAGTTTTAAACTCAATATTGGCAACTGTGTGTGCATGTGAGAATCATATCCTCCGTGTGTGTGAGTATATGTGTGTGTGTGTGTGTGTGTGTGTGTGTGTGTGTGTGTGTGTGTGTGTGTGTGTGTGTGTGTGTGTGTGTGTGTGTGTGTGTGTTTGGGTGAGAATCACATCCTCTAGGGGTGTGGGTTATACCATTCTGAGGTGTGTACCACCCAGTACACTTCCCATTGCCCTACTTTACAAGGCCTGCTGATGTCATTCACTGTAGATGTACTTGTATGCACTTATTAGCTCTCTAAGCTCTGTGGCATATGCAATAACTGCATAACACTATAGTACAAATAATTAGACAGGTAGGGGTTCTAATCTCAATACTGACAACTATAGTAGTGTGTGTGTGTGTGTGAAGCATATCCCCTGTGGCTGTTGTGTGTGTAGGTTATACCACTTTAAGGCCTGTTGACCCCCTATTAAAGACATTACTTTAAAGTGCCTGTTAATACCATCTGCCTCACATGCACCATGTAACACTATACAGCCCATACCAGTCATCTGTACAGATGTACATGGAATATCCACATTTGCAACCTATACATGGTCTGTGTACCTTAACAATGAGCATTCCTGGGATATCATTGCCAAATATGTCCATTGCCATAGTGACACACATGCCAGTATCAGACATCGTACCTCATTGACACATCATGCTGATACAAAGTCTGTCACTCTATCACCTGTGCAGGTTTGTAGGAGCAGTAGATGAGATCAATCATTATTTCTGGTGGGTTATCCCATCATCCATGAAGGCATTCACAAGATTACTTGTTGTAAGAGGTTGTGTTTTATGTCCCAGGCATATAATCTATGTGGCGCATGTCATGTGTACATAGCACTATAGTACATACAAGTGGATACGTAGGATTACTAATATGTCTATTGGCAAATGTGTATGTGTTTCTGTATGCACAGCCCCTGCTGTCTTTACATGGGTATGTGATGGCTATACCATATTGTGTACCTCTTCCAGCCTGTGAACTCTCCCATTGCCAACCTAGTTTCAGCCCATACAGATGTCATCTACTGTACAAGCACAGTTACACAATTTCTAACACCAAGCCACTGTGGTGCATGCAATGGTTGTATCACTGTGTATTGTAGTTCCAGAACCGCAAAGTGAAGACAATAGTTCGTAAAAAAGGTAAGTCCTTTATTAATTGCCAAGTGGTAAAAATCCAAAGACAGTTGGTACAAAGCAGCAAAATCAGACCAAATGGTAAAAATCCAAAGTCAGTAGGTACAAAACAGCAAAATCAGACAAGCGCTTGGAAAATGCCAAGCTTTTCAAGTCAAAACAGTTGCCTGCAGTGAGGCAACTGTTTAAATGAGGATGTTAATTAGTCACATGTTTGGTTAGAGCTGAGTTGCATTAAGAAACAATTGAGACTGTTTTGAGCAAATGAACAGCCAAATAATAAAATGAAACATTAAAATGTGCATAGGTTAAATTGACATTGCATTGTTTATACATGACTGGTAAACCAAGTGAGTGTTATGATGAAATTAAAAACTTTGCTTGTCCAAAAGGTTTGGATAGAAATACAAATACAAATACAAGTGGAAGTTTAAAAAAAAGCTGTGTGTGATCACTTGGTGTTATCAGTTTTGCTCTTATTTTTCTTCACTGTGTATTGTACATAAATAGATGGGCAGGTCATCTACTCTGAGAAGTGTCAACTCCACGTGCATGTGTGTTTCATGTTCCCATGCAGCAGTGTGTGTGTGTGTGTGTGTGTGTGTGTGTGTGTGTGTGTGTGTGTGTGTGTGTGTGTGTGTGTGTGTGTGTGTCAGATGGCTCTACCATGTTTAGGTCCTCTGAACCTACCATTGGCAATCCTAACAGCCCCTGCAATTGTCACCCAGTTGACTAGTAGTGGCAAACACTGCAACACTACATTACCTCTGTGTAATTTGTGTTATGTATCTAGCACTGTCGTTCATAAGACTTTGCAGGTAGGGGCTGTGTTCAGCCCTTTGACAGCTGCCCCATGTACAGGAATATGTCTCTGTGTGCAGTACCAGCATGAGAGGCCACACATGCATATGAGTTAGCAGACACACATGCTGGTGATTGTCAGCTTGGACTAACACAGGCTGAACTGTGTCAGGAATACATACCTAAACCTGTCATACATAGTACCAGACATGCCTCATCAACTGCATGACGGTTGAGTGGATAGGACAGAAATTGCAGGGGCAACAGGTGCTGATAGGTGAATCTGTTGCAGTTAAAGTAATGGGTAAGCTTGTGAGGGACCTAGTGCCAGTACTCAAGTAAACTCTTCTGTATGTGTGAGCTTGCAGTTCTACAGAACACCCAGGTGACATGTATGAAGGCTAGCTGGCTGTGTCAACGGTATGTATGCAACATCACACTGTCTGCCACAATTGTCCCTCACACAGTGTTGCATGTAAACACACCTGGTAAACATGTACATATACAGCTGTGCCTTGGCTATGAAAAGGTCACTGTGTTTCCACTCCACCATACTCTTCATTTCTACTATCAGCAGGCCCACAGCCTGCAGACACACAGACACCTGGAACACAAACAGAATATAGTATGTGACACTACAGTCAGTCAGTACTAACAACAATAATGCATCATGCCTAAAAAGGTACATACGCCTGGATGTGTACCCATAATCACCGCCAGCAGACAGCACCTTACACAGCATTACATTACTACACTGTACTATAGTCATGCTGTGCATCAGACCCATATGAGTATGTCCCTGCATCAATGGTATGGATAACAGGGTTGTGGTACAAGTATCATCACATACACAGGATGTGGTGTGGGATTGCCAGATGCCTAGGCTGGGCCATATGGTTGATATTGTGTGTGTGTGTGTGTGTGTGTGTGTGTGTGTGTGTGTGTGTGTGTGTGTGTGTGTGTGTGTGTGTGTCTGGAGGGGTGGTGTTCAACTGGGCCATGCAGAGGAGCTGTGCGTGTCTGGTAGTAACTGGCCAATGACAAAGATGTGTGATGTCTGTCTGCATACAATCAATCCATGTGGATGCCTGACACAGGGCTATGTTGGACAGCCAGATTCACCATCTCATGGCAGGGATGTGGGAACTAGTTCTGCCAAGAGTTTTACTGACACCACCATGCCCAAGGACAGATGCAGTATTACTCCCTGATGGTGACTGCTATCTGCTGGTTCTGCATCCCTGACAGGACTGGCCAGGACCATGTGCCTATGGCCTACTCAGGTGTGGTGTGGACAGCACTCTCCTTTGGTGGTGCTGATGGTACTGTCACTACGGGACTGTGAATGTGTACAGCCATGTGGACACTCAGCTGAACATGTTGCTGACCTACGTCCACCTGGACGATGGCCTACTCCCACCACATGCTCAAGCACAGACATGTCAATGTCTCACCTCACCCTCTATCAACAACATGGGCAAAATGACATATGGCATCACAAATGCTGTGAAAGTCATCACACATGGCAGGAAGCATTGCATTCATGACCCTGAGCATCCATCTTGTGTTGCGGTCAGTACGCTCCTGCGCCTCCATGATGGACTGTAACATGCATCTGGTGACACCTGCTGTAGCACTTGCAACATGGGCTTGATGTACAGCAGTCCTCAATCAATCACCCCTGTCCATCTGCCTCTGTGTGACCTAGCCTGCTCTCTGGCTATGGCTAGTGTCTACACCCACACTTGCCATAGTCACCACACTAGCATGTTGCATGCCACCACCCTCCAACTGTCGGCATTCTGTCAGAGTAGCACCTCGCAGGATGCACAGTAGCAAATCCAACTCCAAACACACATCCAGTCTGGCAAAAGCAGCAGCTGCATGAATATTCATTCATGTGCCAAAAGCAATGTAATTAATATTGAGCATCTGTTCACAATATGTTGTGCTGAAACCAAACCAACATTTATTTACAGACATAAAAGAAAAAAATATCTAGACATTCAGTATAATCCATAATTCAGGGTACAGTCCTCACTCTGTACCCTGAATTATGAACTATTTTGGTCAGTCCGCTCAAATGCTGAATTTATTACTTATTGTCTTCATAACAAGTTATCTACAAACAAAAGAGTGGCTAACCACATTAAATATTCTACCAGAAAACACTGAATTGTAATACAAAGCAGAGATTAAATAACACAAAAGACAGATATATCCAACGGTCACCAGAGTATAGGATGTGGCAACTACTTGAATGGTTAGCTACACAAATCAGGCGAACATGGCATGCACTGTGATACTGTCTGAATAACATTACTGTGTGTTCCTAAACCCTTCCTCAGAGATAACTTTAGCAAAACCACATCACTTTTCTTTATTAACTCCATTTTCAAATCACCATGTCACTAACTAAAATTCTTACCACATCTGTGACCTTGAAACTTGACTGGTATGCCCAACTACTTTTTCACTGATTAATTTCTTAGTATATTAAATATTTATAGATGTGCCAATATCTACTGAACTACTAAGAACTATTCTAAGTCCCACCAGGCCATGACCAAAAAGCTTAATCTCAGTTTAGAACTAATGATTAACAAATCTTTCAATGTGGGTGCTTACATTTCACTGTCCCACCTACATAGACGCATGCAGGTATCTATGTAAAAAGAAATCACACTGTGTCACTGAAGAACTGCTAGCATGCATTATTTATTTAATTTGGTCAGACAGATTGATGTAACGTAACCTTTTCAGTCATGAACAGAGTCACTATACACATGTATAAACTATATGCATTCCGACTATGATCACAAATATTATTGTGAGTGATTTCAAATTATTTGTTCAGGACATTACATTCCTCTATGTCTGATGATTTTTATTTCATGTATGTAATGTATAAATGATGTGACATGTGAATTAGCATGACTGCCACTCTTTTTAGCTTTCCCGCCCATTTCTTGTGCCAATCACTCCCGGCACGCCCAAAGCTGAACATTACTAAGCGTGAGGTACTACTCTGATAGAATGCCCAACTGTCCATTATATGTGGCTGCTGGGGATATGACTGTGTGTGGGGACATTGTGGGTGAAAGTGGGATACCAACCAATGCCACAGATTCAGGCCCTGACAACCCCGCCTGTGCCTCACTATGACCACCATCATCTTGAGAGTCCGCTAAAACACTGACATCAGGTTGTGAGGGGGAGAGACAACAATCCCCTGTTCACCTGCGAAGGGAAGACAACATATGTAAATTAATACCCTGCAGTATTATGTTTGCTGATACACACACACACACACACACACACACACACACACACACACACACACACACACACACACACACACACACACACACACTCCTGGTAAGGTCTGGCACAGCTTTGCCACATATGGACCCTTCAGGCCAGAGCTTACCATAGATCTGACTGCCACAATCCATCTCTTTAACAGCTACTGTAATGCTCTCAACAAAGGGTGGCAAATCATACTGTGTGATGGACCTATTAGCAGAATGGCAAGTGTGACCAAGACCAAGGCTATTGGAGTGAGATATACAGTGTGACCAAGTGCATATGCAAGTACTGTAAGTGCTGACTTACTGCTATACAGACCAGACAAGATGACAAGGTTTAATGATATGTGATAGTAACTAATGAAGGAACAAGAGAATACTATAGCACTGCAGTATCTACACAGTTCAGACTCACAGAGATTTATTTCCGACAACATTTCAGGACCGTCTGCAATACATACAGGAAACATGTAAAGTACTGGGTGCATAGCTTCATAAGATGATAACAGGCTATTTACCTGGATGCTCTCATAAGACTAGCCCAGACTTTTGCCCATGTCCCTTCAAAGCCAGCACCTGTTTCCCCTATCCAGCTGGGACACACGCGAGATCCCAGGGGTGTCTTTTCCATTTCCCATGCAGTCATCCAGCTTCTTCTTCAAGAGGGATATACACATACACTGCTAGACATGGGGAGGGGTGTATTTTACAGACAGTGTATTGTGTGGGACACTACACTATCCCACCAACAAGTACTATAAATGTCACAGACCAGGTGAGACCCCTGCGTGCATCTTGTGTGAGTGGGGTTTGACTTATGGATATGAAGAAATGCCATCAAGGCTAGTTTCAAAATAGCCTTGCATGACAGACACAGGTCAGCTATGATCAGCCTGTATGAAACTGGGTACAAGGACAGGGCTTTCAGTCTATCTCTATAGGACAGGTGTTGCAGATCCTGGATTTGCCTGGTCAGGAACCTCTGTGGTCTCTGCAACTGCTGCATTTGCTTGTCAAGCTGCATGCCAAAGGAGTCATTGTACTCGGTAATGCATCTGATAAGGGTGGAGTACAGGGATGTTGTGGCCTCCTGGTTCCTGGATGACATACCCATATTTGTGAGGTGGGTCATGTAGACAGCTTTCCATACAATAGTGCCCACACAGTGATAAACTGTCAGATTGCTACCAACCTTGGTGCACAAGTCACCTCACACCTGATTGCATGCTCAGTACATTCTTATCACTGTCATAATTAGTGTGGATGACATCTACCACAGCAGGAAAAATGATGCATCTCCTGACATTCAGTTTGAGGCAATGCTTCTTGTACCAGTCATTAATGTTGGTAAGGGCATCTTGGAAGATGCTCACATCAGTAAGGGAATGTAAGACAGTGGCCAGCTTGCAAGCATGTGTAAATCTGGTCAGCCACAGACCATTTTGTCTTGTACCTCAGAAATGTATATCTCAAACAGTAGAGGCCACCAGACCGATCCTTCAGGTACACCACTCTGTAAGGGTCTACTACTAGAGGTGGCTTCCACTACTTTGACTGAGTGGGTACTATCATTGAGCCAGTTAGCTACCCATCTGGTTACATACAGGTTGATGCCTAGCTGTGTAGGCTTATATATCATGGCTGCCTAGGGATTATTGTGAGAGATTTGGGCTAGGTGAAGGTAGGCAGTATGCACCATCTTCCCATTGTCCTTGTGATTGTTGACTGCTGGAGAGATGTTGACCAGGTTTAACAGGCCTGATTTCCTTTTGAAAATATCACACTGTGTGGGCTCAAGCATTTTGAAGTTGCCAGTGTCCCTGTTTACAAAGTCCTTGATATTACCTTCCATACCCTTGCAGATCAGGCAAGTTAGGTTAGTGTGCATATGATTGGCTGGGCAGTGGATTGCTCTGACTTTGTGTATAGGCATGACAGTGGCTGTCCTCTGTGCTGATGGGATGATACTGGTGCTCAGACTTTGGTTGACTACAGTGTGTAATGGAGCTGAGAGCTCATGCCTGAATTCATGTAGGATGCAGCCAGGGATGACATCTGGCCTATGAAGACTTCTGTGTGTTGCCCTTGAGAAGGCATTATGGACCTACTTCCTGTTGATGAGAAGAGGGAGCAGGTGCTGTGCATGTCCATGTGTACCAATGGGGAGACATGGGGGTGATGTTTACACTTAATATGTCTGCAACAGGTTGGCTATATCTATGCTTTATTTGTATGTGGTGTTATTGGCCAGCACTACAGAGCAGATTTAGGTGTTGCCTCTGAGATTGCAGACATATGTGTGGAAGGCCTACTGATTGGCCTTGGTGGACGTGTCCAATTTGCACTCAAAGATAGCCTTAGGGTAATTCACCTGTGACCTTATTTGCTTGTTCAGACCAAGGTGACATTGCTTCCAATTAGGTACCTGCTCCTTCTTGACCTTGTCCAGTAATTATTTCCACCTGTTATGGTATTTGTGTATTGCTGCTGTCCACCACAGAGGTATACCCTACCTTGAGTGAGATGATGTTGTCCTGTCAGGTATTGCTGAGTCCATACAGCTATGTAGGTGCTCACATAGTATTGTTATGTGGGCTTGGACACTACTGCTAGTTCCAACTGATGGGATAGTAGCTGTAAATCTACTTCTACCTGCTCTAAGGAGATTTATATTCATTTTTGGAAAGTTTATTTTGTTTGACCCTGACAGAGGGGGTGGGGCAGGGGAGATGGTGACCTCAACAGTGGTGGCTATGTGGTCAGATCTTACCAAGGGGGATGACACTGTAGGAGTGCTACAGTGGCTACTCATGTTTGTTTGGACCAGGTACAAGATATTTCCATCTGTCAGAGGAGTGTTGACCAGCTGATCCAATGTATTGTCATTGACTAAGCCAAGGAAACTCTGTGCATTCATGTTCAGGTAGAATAAGTCATGCACACTATGGCTGACTAGTTAAAGTCAACCAGGAACAGGGTAAACGGTTGAATATTGACAGATTCTAGCAAGTCTAGGTAGGTGTAGTGGGTGTCCAGAGTCATGGTTGGAGGTCTGTAGCTAGCTATGATTTGAGTAAGTGCTTTGTCAACAGTTAACTGCACTTGGGATGTCTCCCATGCATCATACTGTTTGGCCAGCCTGGAGGTATGTATGTGTATGATAATGTTTAAAACTCTACCTCCTATGGCTTTGCAGCCCTCCATTTGGAGTCTAAACGTATGGTGGTATGAGTAACCTGGCAAGGTTAGTGTGTTCTCCACAGCTGTAAACCAGGTATCAGTGACTGCACAAATGCCAGCATCCTCCAGGACAAGGTATGCTTGCAATGACATGAGTTTCATTCTAAGACACCTAGCTCCTGTTAGAGAAAGACACCTGCATGAAGGCACACATCAATGGTGGGCAAAGGCCAGGAAATAGTGACACTTTATAAATCTAGCTGTAACACACTTAGTTGCTAGCAAAGACGGTTTTGCATTCACAGGAATACTCCGCAGGATATGACATCTGACATTCAAATGCATGCTATTATGTTCTGACTTCAGTCTTTACTGGGTTGCCAGTGATTTGCCAGACAATACACAACTGGATGAGGCATTGACTACAAATATGAGGCAAGCGTATGGTCAGTCTGCAACACTCTGTACAGTTGAAAGGTATGAGCTCAGTATATAACATACAGTTCAACACACAGTTTTGCATCCCTTGTTTACTATACACATACCCTATATAAGTCTCTTAAAGTTTTAAGACAAGCATATGTATCATAGTAGTATTCACAGGTGACATATGGCTATTTACAACATCCCAGATAGCTGCCGTATCAGTGTCACAGTAAGTATTGGACAACAGACACCTCAGTAGCAGTCATACATGAGCTGACCTTTGCTGGGGTGACTCAGGGGCCAGAGCTGTGATCTATGTCACTGCAGACAGGGCCAGCAGGAATGACCATAGGTGCCAGACAGCAACATGTGAGTCCAGAAAGTCTTGTTTTGACCTAGTATTTACCTTCCTATTTCACATTATTGCATCACCCTTCTGCATTCTATTACATGCGTAATTGATTGACATTCCTGTTATAGTGCTGAAGAGTTTCTTCAGAATAATGCAATTGTTTAGGTTTGTGTAGTCACAGTCTGTCTTTGTGTAGATGGGTTCAGACCTGTTTTGCATAGGCAGCAGCTTGCCTTTTGTAGGTAATGCTAATGAGCAGGTGATGGCCTGTGCACCAACTGGTGTCTCCCACTAACTACTTGCATCCAGATCATCTGCATTGTCCTTCCATTAGTCAGTGCCATAGCAACACAGTGCTATAATTAAGTCCTTCATGTGGGCCTTGCCCCTTTTCCTTGCCTGTGAGGAGGACATTATGGAGGTGTGGGGGCTACAGCTTCACAGAGGGTAGGTGGAAATACCTATCAGAACAAGAAATGTGGAGACAGCCCAATAAAATGTGGGACAGAGTTCCAAAATTGGCTACAGATTGTAGGTAAGCATTGCTGTTATACACATAGAAGATTGCTAGATTAACAGGGTTTGTCTGGACATGCATTTTCTGCATGACTTGACATCTGATAGTGATATGTCTCTGACATACCTCTCAACTGTCCAGATGTCCGCAGAATGCCCGGAGGTTTGTCTGTTATGTTTGGTCTGTTCCTCAAACAATTTCTGTTTTTGAGAAATTAGTAGGATAATGTGATGAGTGAAGTCAGTAAATGTTGACATCCATTTGTGTTTTAGACATCATATCCTTCAGGGATGTTATGTTACAACAAACCATGTAACACCAGCAACTGTTTCAGTTTGTAACACCATTATGTGAGATATGCCCTTCTTTTTGGCCCCCTGTCTCTCAAGTATGTTAGGTTTTGTCCAGATGTCTTGCAGTAAGAGGTTCAGAGGTATGGCATATCGTGATTTAGTGACTTCACTCTTGATATCATCCCAGTGACTTAACAGACCCCTGGAAGTGGTATGCAGCAGTGGCCATAAATATGGTCCCACACCATGGACATTCTGTGGAAATCTGTACAGTTAAGAGTTATGTATGTTTGCCCATTAACAGACTGTCATGATTCTGTAACAATGTACTGTATAAATGTTTGTTGGGCTGAGTAGGGATAGTGGTAGATGTGACTGTCATAGATCCTTTTCTTATCTGACTGTGCATGCTACTACAGTTGATGGTAGTCTATCAGGTGTATATGTCTGTAGGGGCAGACTGAGAAATGTCCCATAACACCTCAGGATTCCCAGTAGACTGTGACTTGGGGCAGTATTTGTCAGTGTAGTGTGTGACTGGCAATCAGAATATGTTTGTTCCAACAGTTGTTATACTCTAGAGTTCAGTTGGGGTACTGGTATGTTGTTGTGACTGTGGTGCAAATGATTGTGGGTGGACAATTTCTCACCAATGTCTGCTTTCCCCTACAGTTACATGCTTATAGTGCATGATATATTTGCAAATGCATGAGTAATTCCCCAGAGCTGATTTGGGGTAGTGTCATGTTGGTCTGACAGTAGTTCGGATGGTGCTGGGTGAAATGGTTGGCAGCTGTCAGTGTTTTTCCCTTCTGTTACATGACTGCAGTCATACCTCTCCACTGTCCAGATGTCTATACACTGTCCAGATGTGTGGTTCATATGTTTGGTCTGTTCCCCATAACAGTTGTGGGTTTCTGACAAATCACTGGGATGATGTGAGCATTGACATCACTAAATGATGACAATCATTTGTGTTTCAGACCTGAAATCTATCAGAAAATATATGTTAAAACAAACCATGCTACTCTAGAAGACTTCTACACTTATAACAGCCATATTTCAAATATGTCACTATTGTTTGTCCTTCATCCCCCCCAATTTGTAAAGCTCATAGGTTAGTACTAGGCTAATTGCCCCTTGTGGGCCATTTTAAGTCTAGCCAATTACCCCACATGAGAATCAAACCCTGTACGTTGTGTTTGCCAGGTAAACACCTTAACCATTATGCCATCCTCCCACACACACACATACACACACACACACACACACACACACACACATATATATATATATATATATATATAGAGAGAGAGAGATACATACGTATACATATGTATATAACAGTAATATGGATATGTATTTTTCTCTTATGTTAAATGACTGTAGTACATGATATGTTTGTAAAAGCATTAACAATGACTGTAGCTTAGATGGTGTGGAGGTACATCTCTGCGAGTGTAATGTACAGGGTCCTGGGTTCAAGACTTGGGAGTGATGACTGTTTTTCATTAATGTTAAATGACCATAATGAAGGCTATGTTTGTAAAAGCATTGCAAATTCTCACTCCTCAGATGGTACAGTGGTACATTCCTGTGATTGTAGTGCACAGTGTCCTGGGTTCAAGAGCTGACAAGGCTGCTTATTTGGTTGCTGGCCAGAAGAAAGGGCTGATGGAGACAGAGTGATTAAAGCAGTTGTAAGTGGGTTTGCACAGTTTTGAGTGAAGCTAAGTAATGCTAACAGATGGTCAAGTTGTCTTATCTTCACTGTGCAGTGCTTATTCCCGCTTACACTCATGCTAATTTTAATTAAAGAAAAGAAAAAAAGGTGGTAGTAAAGTGGTGAAATGGGGGCAAGCAGGGGATAAAACATTAGGAAAACCAGCTAGGAATATGTAGGATGGGTGTAGGAAAGGACCATAGCTCTATATTTCTACTGCAGCAACAGCTGTGACTGATGTAAAAAGTTTGGAATTTACAGCTTCATACCACACAGGGAGGGGTGTTGGCAACATACATTTGTAGAGTAATTTGGGTGTTGATTGATTTATGTCACTGGACATGGTCGAAATGTAGAGCTATGTATGGGGCAATGATTTTTTTGTGGGAGAGATGCCCTTTTTTTATTAAGGTGAGAGTGGGATGTTGGGGAAGGGCTGTAGGTATGTTTGGGGAGGTAGGTTGGGTAGAATAGGTTGCATTCGCAGACAGACAAGACAGCAGACAGGGATGGTATATGACACATGACGGGGTAAACACCTTGGACGGAGAGGGTGGTTGGGAATCAGAGGCCCATGAGCCTCCAAATGGATATAGTGGGACTGAGGTTTCCACCCATGGACAGTCACCACTGCACCTTCACAGCCCTGAAAGTGGCTGTGCTGGGGGCTGAACAACAGGGGCAGCCTGCCCCTCCAGGTGCATGAGGTGGCCCTCCATCTGACACAGCTGTCCATCCAACTCAGAGCAGATGACTCTGTGCACCATACCCCAGTACTTGCGGCAGGTGACAGAGTCCTCTCTGCTCCGCGCCCATGAGAGGGATGGGCTCCATCACCTAAGGCGATTCCACCCAAAGGTGATGCAGGACCAGTGGATGAGGAAGTTCCAGGTTGGGTCCCAGACATGCTGGGGCTCAGTGCCATGGCCAGATGAGGTGGGACAGGCAGATCCGCCAGGATCTGCCTTCCCAAATGTGCTATGGTGTTGTGGTTATCCAAGATATATTGGTTAGTCATGATCAAAACATTTCAAAATTAGTTATAACAGCATGCGTGGATGTTCCAATTAACCCAAACCAACAGATTTGAAACAGTTGCATAGCAAACAGAACACCTGCATAAATGGAACAACAGTAAGCATTGTAACAGCATGCCAGTTACATTGACGGCAACAGGCCACCAACAATGGTATTTGAACAAGGTATGTTAATATGTAAACAATAAAATATATGAACAATAATAGAACACAAGCCCCAACATTAGGTTTTGAGAAAAACATACTCGTAGTAGATGAATAATAATTAGTAATGCAGATGAGGGGTGGGTGGAGAGAAAAAGGTCCATTAACAATTGCACAGGCTTCTATTTTTCACAACAGTACTGCTCAATACTTTACAGGTCTTCCCTCACTTTACATCTACCTATGGTCCATAGCTTCTGTAGCACATACATATGTGTTAAACTGTCAACTTGTAATCATATGGGGCACACTGCGACAACTACTGGTACATTACTAGAGGGGGCTTGTACATGTCAGGGTTACATATCTGACAAAGAAGGGGTACCCTGCATTGATGTTGTGTGAGTTTGCTACTGGTATATGTCCCTGGATTCCTATCTGTGTCCAAGGTGATTGGCAGCAGTGACCACTAGCCATGACAGCATGACACTTGAGGGACATGTATCGGGAAGAGTGCATGGTGTATGTACCTATCCTCCTGTCATTTGCAGGCATATAGGTTTGGACGGTGGAACAGTTGTACATGGTGTATTAGTATACCCTTCATACAGCTACTACACACATTTCTTTACCTGTAAGACCTGTGGAGAAAATATCTGTTAACACTTTCTGACTATTTCTACAAATATTCCAAATTTCTTTAGTGTATATATGCACACATCTCAATACCACTCCCCAGATGGTAACCATGTCTGGGTGTGCTAAATGAACTACAGGGCTATTTTACATCACACTGAGCTACTGGTAAAACAGATATCTCTTGTTTGACTGATTTTTGCCTAATACTCTCTGGGTTAGACAGTCTGACCTTGTAATCCTCGCATTCATGCATGGCAGATAGTTATTATACTGTATATTAATCCTTTGACATAATACAATCTGACATAATACAATCTGGAAAGCAAAGGTTAACACAAGAATGCAATGCTGCAGGGGACACACTATAATACTGTAGACATTACTATTCAGGGTTCAGATCTTAGTGCATACAATATTACATATTTCCTTTATATCTTGTTTTATAGCTCCACATTCTACTGTTTTTCATATTAGCTGGTTCTCAGAATAGCCTCCGTTAATTTATGCTATCAGCACCATATTTGCTGTGAAGAACCTATACACATTCTTTTTCTACAGCAACATACCAGAGTAAACACAACAATTTGTGGTATAAATCTTTATTACACTGAAATGACACTTGTATTAATGGATATCCTGTGGATCATTATTAGTGTGACAAACATCAATTCATTAGACACAGTACACACTATACCTACTGGCAGTAAACAATGTACTCCTTATACTTTATGGCACTATATACTGCAAGATAGATCTGTACTCATCAGCCTGTCGACGCATCTGTGTCAGTCTGTCGGCATGGGCCTCAATATTGCTAGCCCTCTCTGCTGCAGATGTAGGGGTGAGAAACAAACATTATGCATACCTGTCTATCACATACTCAGGCTAGAAATTGGTATAGCTATATCTTAGATACTTACAAGCTGCTGGAGCATGGTTGTCCCGAGCATCTTGGATCCATTGGGCTAAAAGCACCCTCCTCCTCTGCTTTAGGTCAGCATAGTGATGACGTACCTGCTCACCAGTTTGGGGAATACTAGTAGCACTGGTGAGGTTGCATGCCAGATGGTTCCAGGCCTCTGCTTTATACTGTGAGCCCTGGTACTGGCCCTGCAGCAGTATGTCTTCATGGTTTGATACAAAGAGCTCAGCCATAATCCTAGACTCCAAAATGCCCCAGCACTGCGCCCAAAAGCACGAGCCCTCCCAACACCTGAAATAGTTCATGCACAGATCAAACTACAACAGGTTCTGGCTGTATTCCCACCTGCATGGTTTAAATAAGGCCATATTCCCACCCTTTGCCATCATTGGACCATTTTGAAAATGCTAAGTTCAGCTAAGTGGTATGCAAATCTGCTAAAATGAGTTGAACAGTGCTTAAAGGGGTAAATGCTGAGCACTGCTTAACAGTGTGCAAATCCACTTAGCTGAGCTAACTGCTGCTCAGAATGTATGTCTAAGCAATGCTTAAACCGGCTAAGCATGGCTGGGCACTGCTTAGCATTGCTCAGTTTTCATTTTAAAAAATATCAGGATTGTCGATGAATTCACCATTACTGACATATTATTAAGTGTATATGATTTACTTTGCATGACATCCTCCTATGTGGTTTCATTATATCTCCTTGGGAAGTGACTATACTTTATGGGACACTTGTGTATACATGGGTGATTTCACGTTATATGCACTCACACTTCCATTTTGTACCAGCTACACTACCCTGGGTGACAACTATCAATTACTCCATAATTTACCATAAGAAAATTATTTTTAACAATGCTTTCCCATGTAAAAATAAAGTGCCTGTCTTGGTACTCAAGCCATGAATGTCTGCATACAAAGCCGTGACTTTAACATCTACACCATCTCATTGGTAGGAACATTAACTAAACATTTTTATTTAGCTCTTATGAGATGTTTAAACAATGCTGAGCAGAGGGCTGTAACACGCAAACCTGCTTAGCTATGCTTAAACATAACTTAGAATGGAAAAAAAAATAAATGCACTTTAATTACATGTATCAATACTACTTGTAAGTCATATTTGGTAATGCACTACCTGTCATTTTATCAACTGTCTAAGTCTATATGGAGCATAACAGGATTGAAGTCACTACATAATGTCATACATTTGAGTTTCAGACTTCTAATCCTTCCTTACATGTTGTTATATTAATACAAACCCTGTTCCTCTATCAACTTTCTAAGTTTGTAAAGGCAATATTTCTGATCTGTCCCTACTTGTCCCCCCATCGTTTTAGGCTTTGCCAGTTTTTTGCTCTGAGAGGTTGGGACATGTTAAATGTGCCATATGGCACTTTGACAATGCAGGGGGTGTGTGACCAGTTACCTGTCACACACCCCCTGCATTGCTTCCTATCTAATTAGCTGCTTTCAATGTCCGTGGACACTGAAAGCACGTAGAAAGTGCCATACGGAACTTTGACAATGCAGGAGGTGTGTGACAGTACCGGTCACACACCCCCTGCATTGCTTCCTATTTACATTTCGTGCTTTCCATGTCCGCAGACATGGAAAGTTTAGAAAGTGCAGTACGGCACTTTGACAGTGCAGGGTGTGTGTGACAGTACCTATCACACACCCCATGCATTTCTTCCTATTTACATTTCATGCTTTCAAAGTGCAGGGGCATGTTGGATGTGCGGGCACTACTAAAACATGCCCCTGCACTCATTAGTGTTCATGTCCACTTAGCCTTAGCAGTAGCATGCCTTCATGAATATGCAAGGTGTGCTGCTGTTAATGCTATGCAGAAATGGACACAGTTCACTCCATGCAGCAATAGCACTATTTCTGCATGAAGTTTATTAAATCCTGGGGAATATCTGAAATACTACTGCTGACATAGCTTGCAGAATTACATAATTTCTAGTCATCTGACTTCTAGATCCCAGGCCAAAACTCATATCGCTAGAAGCTGGCAGCATTTAGCATCTACCTGTAAAAATATAGACAAGGGCTTTTCCTCATATCTTTGGCAGATGCTGGAAGTCATAAAACAATTGTATTCCTTTGTGATGACCCTTCACAGGGCCAGTAATCAAGGAGCCTCAAACCTTACCACTGACACAAGTGGAGGATGTACACTGGGTGGATAACAAGTACACATACAATATTTCCAGATGCAGCTCTCTGAATCAAGTTCAATTTCCCTAAAGAACACACAGAGACCACAGTCAGTCTGGGGCTGATTTCTCCCTCTTTTTCCATATCCTCAATAACACTACCCACTGGCACAGCTATAGAGTTGAGCTCTCAGCTGAGTGGCCAAGTCAAGACCTCCAACACCCTCTCTGTCCATTCAGTGCTTCGTGGCCCTACCCAAGTAGCTGACACACACACTGTTTGAGGTTTGATTTACACAAACACACACACACACACACACACACACACACACACACACACACACACACACACACAAACAGATACACACCAATGAAAGGCTGGCACAGGTTTACTAGCTATGTCCCCTTTTGTATTGACTATAAGGTAGTTATCACTGCCACCAGCCAACTCCTTATCAGCTACTGTAAGGCCCTTAACAAAGGGTGTCCAATCTTACTGTGTAATATGAATATTAATACAAATGCTAGTTTGACCAAGAGCAAGGCTATTAGTAGTGGCCCACACAGTGTCACCAAATAAATATGCAAGTACTTTCAAAACTTAAATATCTCTACATAGATCAGCCACAAGGAAAGGCTTAAATATATTTAATAATAAATAATACAAGAACAAGAAAATAATCAGTATATGTTCACAGTGACATCAGAGTTCAAAATCACAGGAAATATTTAAAGCAAGATTGCAGGACAATCTCAGCTATATAAAGAAAAATATCTAAACTAAGCTTTGCTATATTCCTGACTATATCTAAGAGAGTTACTATACCCTAGAAACTTACTTACTGAGCAAGGCATATGTGTGGTGAATGGTTATTGTCATGTCCAAGACAGAATACATAATGTTCTGTCTCTCTAAGAGATTTTTTAAATTAATATCTAAAATGTTACTGCTGTAACAGCTTGTAGAATTACATCATTTCTTGTCATCTGACTCTATCCCATGTAAACCCCCACTGCTGGAAGCTGACAATATTTAGCACCTACCTGTGAAAATACATAGACTTCAGACCTTTGGCAGATGCTGGAAGTCATAAAACAATTACATTCCTTCACATTTCAAGACTAATAATTATTTCACCCTGAAGACAATGCAGAAAGCTCCCTGGTTTTAGACATTCTGTCTCCTTGGTGCAGTGAAACTGAAAGATACCAACTTTTGTGGGGTAGCCATAAAGTAATTTAAATTCAGTTATTTTTCTGAAGTTAATCTCCTGTATTCCAGTTTCCACTGTTAAAGTATATAGATTTAAACAATTACAATAGTGCATGTGCATTTCTGTTCTTTTCCAGTAGGGCACACTGTTTGTACATTTTAAGCACAATCACTTTATAAAATGTCTTTTTAACACACATCTGTATAAACCAGTTTGATATACACATGACAAACAGGTCTAATACATTTGTAACACAAGCACATTACACAAATCATTTCAATATTCAACAATGACATATAATTATTTACAAAATTCCATCTAGCTGGGCTGGCAGTATCTCCTTTTGTCACATCCTTCATGCTTCAAAAGTAGCAATTAGTTCACTCCAAGTACAATACAGAAAGCATTCTAGCACAGACTCTGGGTCTCTAGATGCATTAAAAATTGAGAGATCACCTCTTTATTGCATCCTATAAAGTAATTTAATTTCAAATATTTTTCTAAAGTTTACTATACTGAGGTTAACCTCCTGTATCCCAGTTTCTACTGTTAAAATATATAAATTTAAACAGTTACAATAGTGCATGTACATTTCTATTTTCTTCCAGTAGGGCACACTGTGGATACATTTTAAACACAGCACTTTTACAAGTACCTTTTTAACACAAACATCTGTACAGAGCAGTTTGATACACACATGACATGCATTTCTAATACATTTGTAATGCCAGCATCTTGTATAAATCATTTCAATATTCACCAATGACATATAATTATTTACAAAATTCCAGCTAGCTGTGCTGGCAGTATCTCCTTTCATCACAATCGGTAAGTTAAGAAATATTTACACTTAATATAATCTTTAATATAGAGCTAATGATTAAAAGCTCTTTGAGTGGATATTTTAGAAATACAAGATATATAGACTAAGGTAGAATACTGGTGGGGAAAATAAGACAGAAAACTATATTTAAATAACAAAGTGCTTTACTTATAGCTGTATATGGGAGAAAAGTGAATGCACAATGTCTCATATAACTTCCATACAAAATCATATAAAAATATTTGAAAATAACTCAAAAGCTGAAATCTTAAGCACATTGTAACTTTTGAATACAGTATAGACTGCAAATATTTTTGACTCCATAGAAATAGCAAGACATTCTATGTAACCTTAGTAATGTACATATTTCTATGAAGAAGTTTAATAAGTTAAAGTATTTTTCAATATTTTGATATGTGTTGTTTTGAGAGTGTTGCATAATTTTCAGATATAGGCACTTGCATTTAAAAAATAATTCAGAGGTTTTGTTAGATCTATAAAATATGTGTGTGTCTTTTAGCATGATAAATATATATGTGCATTGATTTTTGATTTCCCTTTTATATTATACTGTAGTTTAGTATAAGACTACCTATCACCTGTAAGTTTACAGATGTCTTTATCTCTTCAGTTCATACTGTTATACTTATTTATTTAGAAATCTAGTTATAATAATGTTAAATAAGCAAATAAATTAGGAGTATTTAATGGGTAATTTATACTATTATTACATAAATAGCTATATAATATACTATTTGCTCGATTATTTAATATTTGTGATTAATAGAAGAGGATTATTAAACTTTTATATAGTAATGGGTGTTGTGATGAAAGGAGGTACTGACAGCACAGCTAGCTGGAATTTTGTAAATAATTATATGTCATTTGTGAATACCAAATGGATTTATATAAGAAGCTTGTGTTACAAATATATTAGAATTGTGGGTCATACAAGATGCTGGTGTTACTAATGCATTAGAACTGTATGTCATGTATATATCAAACTGATTTGTACAGACATCTGTATTGAAAAGATATGTGTAAAGTGCTTGTGATGGAAAGTATCCACAGTGCAACTTACTGTAGAGAACAGAAGTGCACATGCACTATTGTAACTGTTTAAATGTATATGTTTTAACAGAGGAAACTGGAGGGTTAAACTTAGACCAGCAAACTTTAGAAAAATATCTGAAATTAAATAACTTTATAGGCTAGGCTATAAAGTTGCTATCTCTCTTAGCTTTCAAGACAGCCAGTGCCTGTACTAGGAACATACCTCCCAACTGTCCCGAATTACTCATTTTTTTACTGAGTTTTGGGGTTCAAATAATGGGGTGCCATGATTCCCGAGTGGCACCCCTTCATTTCCGATTTGTTTTCTTTTCTTTTTTTATGTGTTGTGCTTTGTTTTTTATTTTTCACGCTTTAGTGACATCAGCTTGTCAGGGCTACCAGCCTGTCGGAATTAAGTTTGCATCGCACGTATTTCCGGGTCTCTGGCTGGTTCAAATGCTTTGTGAGTGGGAACGACTATTTAGAAGGTTCGTTTGGCTGTTATTATCGCTCCTCCTGGCTGTTTTAATTGCTATGAAGGCTCAAAAACTCCTCCTGGCTATTTTGAATGGATTAGAAGGGCAAGGATTTATTTAGAAGGCTCACTCGTTCTGGCTGGTGAAAGAATTTATTGCTCCTGGCTGAACGGAATGGAGAAGTAAGTTGAAGTATGTGTGTGTGTGTGTGTGTGTGTGTGTGTGTGTGTGTGTGCATCTGGACAGAGGTGATGTGTATTAATACACTTTCTGTGGGGGGCATATACTTTTGCACCTGGGCTGAAGTGATGTGTGTGCATGTTGCTGTACTTCCTACCTGTGGAAGGAATACATTGTTGAACCTGGACTGAGGTAATGATGGTTTTAACTGTGGAATTTCAGTTTTTTTTTTTAAGTAATATGAATGCTGCTTTGAAATATATCCTTCCTAGCTTTATGTAGCCAATAAGAAAATGTTATGACCTCAGAGATAGCATATTAAGCGGAGAGGGCTGCTGTTGTGGATTATAATCTGTATGCCCATTTCTCATGGTATAGTTTTGTTTTGTTTTTTTGGCTGGAGTGATATTTTGGATTTTTCACTCATTGTCATTGTTTGATCCTTTGAATTTTGAGTTTTTAGGGTTGACCATGCTAAGAAAACCTGGTGTCTATTGTTTGAGTGCAACTGAAATAAGAGCACTGATTTTGTGTCTAAACATTCTGTTTTTTTTCTTAATTAAAACTTTTCAACAGTAATGCAGTTTTAAAGTCCCATTGCTTAATGGATATACTTCTAAAATCCTTAAACCATAATTCAATAACAAAAGAGTAGCTTGTGATACTTTGAGCTGCATCTGTACCTGTACTTTCAGTCCTGTTGGCATCCTGTAATGTATTAATATTTTTTCAAATATACTATTATTATCCATAAACTATTAATCAAAAAGGATATCTGGCATGCAGTGCTGTGATCTGCACACATAGCATGTCTAACCTATTTAACATCTAGCAATGTTTTAATAATTGCAGTACTAATGTGATCATTGCATAAGAAGCATAAGAAGCAAGAACCTGCAACTGCAAATAGAAGCGTTCCTCGAAAATACAAACTGCAACAATGACTTGAAGGTCTCAAAAGATGGGTTTAAGATGATGCACACTGTTTGAACAACAGATTCTAATGGTTTTGTTATCATATGTGCAGTCTTTCATAGTCAATTTAATAGTGCATGTAAATCATGACATTCAATTCAGATTCTTAGTGATGTTTAGGGACTTGAATTACTTAATAATCCAGTTTGCCCACTCTTACATATCGGGTATGTGACTTTACTGTATCTTTAAAAAGTACAAAATAGCCTCTGGGATGAGTTATGGGGCAGGGATGGATCCTCTACTCTTTGGTAACAGCTAATGGTGGTAGTTTCCTGGCGTCTTCTTGTGACACTAATGTCTATATGCTGCTTGAACACTTTCAGATTCAGCATGGCGCTAGATTTCTAAAAGTATTTTTGACATTGTATCAGAAGAGAGGTTTGTTTTCCCTTCTGAGTACAGAAAACATTTTATTTTTTTTCAGTCTCATGTTGATCTCACTGCCCTGTAGCTGATTTTTTAATCATCCAAGCTCGAAGGAACCCTAGCCAATGTCTCTGCTATATACTCCCTATTATCCCATTAATTCCATGGTCGTTAGTGCCAGGCTTTCCTGGAATAGCTGGGAGACCAGTGGCCTACTCATTCCTGCCTGGATAACTCTTATCAGCTCATCCATTGTCCTAGTGAAGATAGTTAGGTGTCATCTAGTCAATCATTTGGGTTGACCTTCAGTAGGATGTCTGTAGATTTGTGTGTACACCTGGTGGTTAGATGTACTCAGGCTCAAACCCTGTACCTTGGGTACAGGGTAAAAAGAGCTTACAGTCCCTAGCCACCACCACTTGTAAATTTGTCCCTCATATTTTTCATCTGAGACTGTTCCTCATAAAATCTGTGGTTTTCAGGATGTTTGTGGAAATTCACTGCAGGATTAAATTCATTACATAATGACAGCAATTTCAGTTTCATACTTCATACTCTTCAGAAAATAAATGGTAACACAAAACCTTTTATTCTAGCAATTTTCTAAGTTTATAATATCAGTATTTTTAAATGTGTCCCTATTTTGGGGTTGTATTCCCCCATTATTGGCTTTGTCCAGGTTTTTTGTGCTAAGAGTTGAGATAGCTATGGTGAGAAGTGAGAACTGAATTTGTATCCCCCCATTATTGGCTTTGTCCAGGTATTTTGTGCAAAGGGGTTGAGAGCTATGGTGAGAAGTGAGAACTGAATTCACTAAATGAAAGCCATTTAAGTTTCAGTCTTCCTATCTTTCATGAAACTGCTGATTTGGCATAATGGTATGTTGCTCTGACTGCAGTATATAGGGTCCTGGGTTTGAGACTTGCCAGTGAAATGCATGGTGGTAACACAACATTTTATTCTAGCAACCTTCCAAAATTATACAAGCAATGTTTAAAATGTGTCCCTGGTTTTTGGCCTTTTGTACCCCCCCCCCACAAAAACCTGCAATTGAAAATAAGTGCGAGAAGCTGTGCAAGATGCCTATGGCTTACACTACTGTCATTCTATCTATAGTGTGGGTGTGGACACACTGGAAGTAGACTTTTATGATGGAAATGTTCTGAATTGGGCAGTTTTGTCATTATTGGTTCATGCATTTTGTTTCAGTGCCTACAGCCTACTGGAAAAATGTTCAAACAATAAATGTAAAATGCGCTCTGTCTAACAAGTATGCTGTATTATACAAGGAATATAATTTAATAAAGTTAGGAAGGTGTATCAAAGAAAACATGTATGTTTCTTGTTTTGTGTGCAAGGGGCCAATGATTTGAAAACAGCCCAAAGCTAATTTTTATCCACCACCGGCCAAATGCATTTTCTTTGAATGTGGTGTGGGTTCCAATACCATTTCTATGAATGTGAGTTTCGAGGGCAGAGAAGTTTTAATGCCAAGTCTATTTTCATTGTGAGACAGTGTTGTGTTGTTTAGCATATGTCTATTGGTGTTTGTGCATTGGGCTGTAAAATGTAAAAATAAAATCCAAATAATCATTGTATTAGTAAAGCAGTATGCACCCATTAGTGTTTATGGTCAATGGGTGAAATAGCCAGGTAATGGGACATTGGAATGGCTGCAGGGGGACTCTGGTGCCATATTTTGGTTGTCTGTTCTTCAGTTTGCATTTGAAAGTTGGTATCCCACAATCCAATTGGAGTGGGCGAGGTTACATAATTATGTATGCAAATTTTATGTTAATCATCATACAGATTTGCACCTATTTTTCATGGGCCTTGTCCAGATTTTTGATGTTTCCAGGTTAAGAGGTATGACTAGGAAGCTTTCTGTATTGTCTATGGAATTAACTAATTACTTCTATGGAAGCATGAAGAAATGCAATTGTTTTATGACTTCCAGCACCTACCAAAGATCTGAGCAAAAGACCTTGTGTATGTATTTTTGCTAGTAGTTGCTAAATCCTGCCAGCTTCCAGCAATGGGGGTTTTGCCTGTGAACTAGAAGTCAGATGAAAAGAAATGTTGTCAGTCTGCAAGCTATCCCAGCAGTAATATTTTAGATATTATTTTGAGAAGTCTTTTAGTGAGAGAGGGCATTCTGTATTCTAACTTAGGCCTGACAACAACAAGAAGGACCACTCACCACATCATCTGCCTTGCTCTATTAGATAAGTTATTAGGGAATAGTGATTCTCTTAGATTCAGTCAGGAATATAGTGAAGCTTAGTTTAGATATTGTTCTTCTTTATTTGTATGAACCTGTCCTGCAATGTTATTTTAAATATTTCCTTTGTTTGAACTCTGATATCAGTGTGAATATATATTTAGTATTTTCTTGTTCTTTTATTATTTATTATTCAATATATTTAACCCTTTCATTCTGGCTGATCTTTGTAGAGATATTTAAGTTTTGAAAGTGACACTGTGTGGGCCACTCCTAATAGCCTTGTTCTTAGTCAAACTACCATTTGAATTAGCATTAATATTACACAGCAAAATTAGATACCCTTTGTTAAGGGCCTTAAAGTATCTGGTGAGAGGTTTTGGTGGCAGTGGTAATAACCTTATAGGCTAGGCAAAAGGGGGCATAGCTAGTAAACCTGTGCCAGCCTTTCCCAGGTGAGAGTGTGTGTGTGTGTGTGTGTGTGTGTGTGTGTGTGTGTGTGTGTGTGTGTGTGTGTGTGTG
This sequence comes from Protopterus annectens, assembly GCF_019279795.1. NCBI lineage: Eukaryota > Metazoa > Chordata > Ceratodontiformes > Protopteridae > Protopterus > Protopterus annectens. Next base: position 1,142,864,997 of record NC_056730.1, read on the forward strand.
TGTGTGTGTGTGTGTGTAAATCAAATCTCCAAGAATGTGTATGTGAGGGCTGGGACACGAAATACTGGTTATACAGAGAGAGTGTTGGAGGACTTGGCGTGGAACCCTGGCTAAGGACTCAACTCCTATTGGGGATCTGGAGAAAGAGGGATAAACCAGCCCTGGACTGACTGCGGTGTCTGTGTGTTCTTAAGGATAACTGCACTTGATGCAGAGAGCTGCATCTGGAAATGCTGTGTGTGTGTACCTGTTATCCTCCTAGTGAACGTGCCCCAGCATGAATGGGGAGGCCCAGGGATTGCTGGACTTCTGGATTACCCCCAGTTTTAACATTTCCTGGTTCTCCTCCCTCAGAGTCTGTTTCACTCTCTCAGTCATCCTATAAGGGGCCTGCTTGATAGGTCTTTGGGGTCCTGTATCTACATGGCGCTGTATTAGGTGGGTACCCCCTGGTTTCCCAGTGAGCATGCCCCCAAACTCCTGTAACATTTCTCGGATTTCTCAAACCTGGGTAGGGGATAGCTGCTGGGACATTGCTACGCCTTCCACTGGTATGTCAGTCCAAGCCTCACTGAGGAGATCCGTCACCAGATCCCCCTCAGACTCTTCCTGCTATCCACTGAAAATACTCAGCACAAGGGCCTCTATATCATCATAAAACTTCATCATGTTAACATGGTACAATTGTTGCCCCTGCCTCCTTCCTAGCAGTTGTACCATGTAGTTAATATCACTGACCTTCCTTATTACTTTGAAGTGTCCCTCACAAGCTGCCTGCAGCTTATTGTGTCTGACAGGAATGAGAACCATAATCTGCTGCCCACAGCATTCTCTCTAGCCTGAGCATTCCTTGTCACCAGAACATTGTCTGCTGCCGTGCTCCTGCCAGGTTCTCCTGGGCCAAGCCCATGAGTTCCCTGAGCCCTGTCCTGAGGCTTAGGACATATGCCACAATAGACTGCTTGTGGGATTGATACTCACCCTTCCACTCATTGCAAATCAAATCTAGAGGTCCCCTCAGTCTATGCCCATGCAGCAACTCAAAGGGGGAAAACCTGTGGATTCCTGGGGCACCTCTCTGTAAGCAAACAAAAGATGGGGCAAATATTTGTCCTACTCCCTCTTAAACTGAACTGCAGATGCCTGTAGCATGGTCTTTAGTGTAGAGTTTACCTCTCCACCAGACCATTAATCTGGGGGTGATAAGGGGTGGTCTCTAGGTGCTTCACCCCACAGCACTCACACAGATGAGCAGGTCTGACATAAAATTGGCACCTTTCTCAGTCAGTATTTCTTTTGGGAAACTTACCCTGCTGAAAATCTCTAGCAAAGCATTTGCCATCTTTTCTGCCTCAATGGAGGACAGGCCACTGTTTCAGGGTGTCGAGTAGCATAATCTACTACTACTATGATATACTTCTTCCCTGTGGAACTTGGGGTATTCAGAGGCCCCACAATATCTACATCTACCCTTTGAAATGGTTCCTCAGTCACAGGCAAAGGTACCAAAGGAGCTTTGACCATGTCTCCTGCCTTCCCTACCTTTTGGCACTGCTCACAGATCCTGCAGTACCCTGTTACATCCCTGGAAATCCCAGACCAATAAAAGTTCTGCATAATTTATTTCTTGGTATGCTTTATGCACATATGACCTACAAAGGGAATCTCAGGGGCTATGGCTAGAAGTGCCAGCTGGTAGGCTCTAGGTACTACCAACTGCTGTATTCTCTCACCTTCTAGCCTTCCCTCATGGGTCCACTCTCTGTACAGTAACCCTTTGTCCCAGTATACAGATTCTCCTTTTCCTAGATAATCAAGTGCCTCCCTGGCTACCTCCCTCAAGCCTTGTAATGTATGATCTGTGAAATGAGCCTGTCTGAAGTCTCTCTTTGTAACCCTTCCCAGCTCCCCTTCCACAGGAAGTCTGGTATCCTCTACCAATGGTGCTTCACTGTCAGCCTGGGTCCTACTACTCACCTCTGCCCTTGCAATCAGTCTGTCCAAGGGAACACCAGTACCGACAAGTAGCTGTGGTTCACTTTTAGTCTCACTGCTACAGGGCAACTCCCTCCCTGAAGTAGCCACCTCACCAGTCCTGGCTTCAAGTCTGCAGTCTGTCTGGGTCCCCCGTCCAGGCTACTAGACCCACACACCTATTTCCAAGCCTGACTTCATGTAACTGCATGCACACAAGGTACTGAATTATCAAAATTATTCCCTATCAGGACATCTGAATGGATATCCTCAAACACACCTACTTGCTTGTTTCCTTTTCCACCCTCCCAGTCAAGGTGAACCCTGGTCAAAGGTATTTGAAATGGGGTCCCTCCTAAAGCTCTCACTGGAGTAGACTACCCAAGCAAGTAGTGCTCCTCACATACCATTGCAGGCTTCACAATGATTAGCTCAGAGTCTTTGTCTGTCTTAGCAGTGGCCTGTTTCCCATCTACTAAGATAGGATATAACCTCTAGTGGTAGTTTGGTACCCTTGTTGCCTCCAGACAACTTACTGCTGCATTCTGTCATTCCGACTTGCTGGCTTCCCTACCTTTTGTTCCCCACCTTGCCTCTGTAGACATGTATATGCTACATGGCCCCACTCTTTACATTTAAATCATTTAACCCTTGATCCTGGCCATGTAACTGAACTAGAGGCTTCCCCTGCTACTGGTGGACTCTGTTGGGATGGTTTAGACTGCCCACCATGGGTTCCCTTATATGTATGTGCAGCACTAGGTATGTTCTGCTTACAAGGAATAGGTCTCCTTTTTTCCACAACTTAGCTGTAGTATTGTATTCCCTATCTGCCAACCAGATTCTCATGTTCTCAGGCAAAGTGCTAAGGGTTTGTTCCCTCACTAAATGGTCTGCCAGCCCTTCAAAAGTGGTGACCCTGACACCCACTCACCCACCTATGAAAGTAGGGGCTTAACTCAGCAACATAATCACACACACTTTTATCTGCCTTGCATGTATGCTCATTAAACTTTTTTCTATAAGCTTCAGGTGTTAACTTAAAATGCTAAACAACTTTTAACTGTATAATAATTTAAGCAACCAGTATAAGAGAATTTAGAAACAGCAATTACAGCTTCACCATGGAGTAAGGGGGTCAGAAACAGTACCCAGAGCCCTTGGTTAACATTATACTGTTTACATACTCTTTCAAACATATGAATAAAGCTATCAAAATTGCCATCCACTATAAATTGTGGAAAACATTTACTGACCCTTATTGCTTCTGCAGGACAGTTACTCTCTTCCTCATTACCTCAATGACTCTAGCAAAAAGTCAGTATTTCCTTTTCATGTTATCTCTGCTTCTCATTTTCTTTAGCTTCCAGATGTCTCAGTCTCTCTGCTGATTTAATTCTATCTGTTTCTTCTTTTCTTCAGCCTCCAAATGCTGCAGTCTCTCTGCTGATTCTAGTTCCAACTGTTTGGCCTCCATTTCAAGTTTATTTAACTCCAGATGGAGTTAACATCCTCTGAGTCAAAACTGAACTGTCCATTTTCTGAGAGTTGTACATCCCCAAGGCCAGTCTGGTTGTCCTAGTTACTGGTCTGTGATGCAGCTGTAGCTAATGCTGCAATCATTTCTCATGTAGTTAGGCCAGCATGCCTCAGTTCTTTGGCTTGGCACATCTCAGCCAACTGGTTCCTTGTCAGCTTGCTGTAATCCTCTGCTGATATCCTTGCCTGCTCTCTCTGACTAAGCTAACAAAAAATAAATAAAGCTATTCTGATATGAAACTCTGAATGTCTACCATGTGGCTGTTTGAGAGTACAAACACCTTCTTTAGTGACCACTGTTTACAGGCTGCAGGAGTTCAATATCCACATCACTGAATACCAATGTGTGATGTGGTGATCCCACCACTGCCAGCCAAATGTGATGTGGATATCCCACCGCTACCACCAAATGTGATGATTCTCCACTGGACCAGTAATCAAGGAGCCTCAATCCTCACCACTGGCAACAGTGGGGGATGTTCACTAACAGGATAACAGGTACACACACAGTATTTCCAGTTGCAGATCTCTAAATCAAGTGTAATTTCCCTTAAGAGCATACAGAGACCACAGTCAGTCCAGGGCTAGTTTTTCACTCTTCCTCCAGATTCCCAGTAAGACTCCCCACTGGCACAGCTATAGATTTGAGTCCTTAGACAGGGATCTAGGCCAAGTCCTACAACACTCTCTCTGTCCAATCAGTGCTTCATGTCCCTGCCCAAGTAGCTGACACACGCACTCCTGGAAATTTGTTTTACACACACACACACACACACACACACACACACACACACGCACACGCACACACACGCACGCACACACACGCACATACACACACACACCTCAGAAAGGCTGGCACAAGTTTATTAGCTATGCCCCCTTCTGCCCAGACTATAAGGTAATTACCACTACCACCAGAATCCCTTATCAGCTACTTTAAGGCCCTTAACAATGGGTGTCCTATTTTACTATAAAATATCAATACCGATACAAATGGTAGTTTGAACAAGATCAAGGCTGTTAGGAGTGGCCCTCACAGTGTCACCAAATAAATATGCAAGTACTCTCATAACTTATATATCTCTATACAGATCAGCCACAATGAAAAATTTTAAATATATATTAATAATAAATAATAAAAGAATAAGGCACTACTAAATATATATTCACAGTGACATCAGAGTTCAAAACCATGGGAAATAATTAAAACAGCATTGCAGGATAGCAGCAAATAAACAAAAAAAATATCTAAACTAAGCTTCACTATATTCCTGACTATATCTAAGAGAATTATACTATAACCTAAGAACTTACTAATAGAACAAGGCAGATGTTGTGGTGAATGGGTCTTGTCAGGTCCAAGACTGAATACAGAATGCTCTCTCTCACTAAGAGACTTCTCAAATTAATATCTAAAATATTACTGCTGAGATAGCTTGTTGAATGAAATAATTTTTTGTCATCTGACTTCTAGTTCCCAGGCTGAAACTCCCATTGCTAGAAGCTAACAGCATTTAGCATATACCTGTAAAATATACAGACAAGGGCTTTTCCTCAGATATTTGGCAGATGCTGGAGGACATAAAACAGTTGTATTGCTTTGAGCTTCAAAAGTAGGAGTTAGTTCACTGCAAGGACATTACAGAAAGCTTCCTAGCACAGACTATGTCTCTAGCTGCATTGAAAACTTGAGAGGTAGCCTCTTTATTGCATCATATAAAGTAATTTAATTTCAGATATTTTTCTAAACTTTACTAGACTGAGGTTAACCTCCTGTATCCCAGTTTCTACTCTTAAAAGATATACATTTAAACAGTTACAATAGTGCATGTACATTTCTGTTCTCTTCCAGTAGGGCGTACCATGAATACATTTTAAACACAGCACTTTTACAAGTACCTTTTCAACACAAACATCTGTACAGAGCAATTTGATATACACATGACATACATTTCTAATACATTTGTAACACAAGCATCTTGTATAAATCATTTCAATATTCACCAATGACATATAATTATTTACAAAATTCCAGTTAGCTGTGCTGGCAGTATCTCCTTTCATCACAATCGGTAAGGTAAGAAATATGTACACTTACTATAATCTTTAAAAGAGAGCTGATGATTAAAAGCTTTTTGAGTGGATAGTTTAGAAATAGAAGATATATAGACTGATGTAGAATACTGGTGTGGAAAATAAAACAGAAAACTGTATTTAAATAACAAAGTGCTTTACTTATAGCTGTATATGGCAGAAAAGTGAATGCACAATATCTCATACAATTTCCATACAAAAACCATATAAAATATTTGAAAGTAACCTGAAAACTGAAATATTAAGCCTGGTAACACAGTGTAACTTCTGAATACAGTATAGACTGCAAATATTTTTGACTCCATAGAAATAGCAAACCATTCTATGTGACTTTAGTAATGTACATATTTCTTTGAAGAAGTTTAATAAGTTAAAGTATTTTTAAATATTTTGATATTTGTTGTTTTAAGAGTGTTGCATACATTTCAGATATAGGCACTTGCATTTAAAAAAATAATTCAGAGGTTTTGTTAGAGCTATAAAATATATGTGTCTTTTAGCATGATAAATATATAAGTGCATTGATTTTTGATTTCCCTTTTATATTATACTGTAGTTTAGTATGATAAGACTACCTATCACCTGTAAGTTTACAGATGTCTTTATCGCTTCAGGTCACACTGTGTTATACTTATTTATTTAGAGATCTAGTTATAATAATGTTGAATAAGCAAATAAATTAGGAATATTTAATGGGTAATTTGCACTATTATTACATAAATAGCTATATAACATACTATTTGTTGGATTATTTAATATTCGTGATTAATAGAAGAGGATTATTAAACTTTTATGTAGTAATGGGGGTTGTGATGAAAGGAGGTACTACCAGCACAGCTAGCTGGAATTTTGTAAATAATTATGTCATTTGTGAATATCAAATGGATTTATGCAAGAAGCTTGTGTTACAAATATATTAGAATTGTGGGTCATACAAGATGCTGGTGTTACAAATGCATTAGAACTGCATGTCATGTATATATCAAACTGATTTGTACAGACATTTGGGTTGAAAAGATATGTGTAAAGTGCTTGTGTTTGAAATGTATCCACAGTGCGACGCTGCAGAGAACAGAAGTGTACATGCACTATTGTAACTGCTTAAATGTATATGCTTTAACAGAGGAAACTGAAGGGTTAGCCTTAGTCCAGCAAACTTTAGAAAAATATCTGAAATTAAATAACTTTATAGGCTAAGCCATAAAGATGCTATGTCTAAGGTTTCAAGGCAGTCAATGCCTGTACTAGGAAGCTTTATGTATTGTCTATGGAATTAACTAATTACTTCTATGGAAGCATGAAGGAATGCAATTGTTTTATGACGTCCGGCACCTGCCAACGATCTGACCAAAAGCCCTTGTATATGTATTTTTGCAGGTAGATGCTAATTCCTGCCAGCTTCCAGCAATGGTAGGGGGTTTGCCTGCGAACAAGAAGTCAGACAAAAAGAAATGTTGTCAGTCTGCAAGCTATCCCAGCAGTAATATTTTAGATATTATTTTGAGAAGTCTTTTAATGAGAGAGAGCATTCTGTATTTTGACTTGGGCCTGACAACAAGAAGGACTACTCACCACATCATCTGCCTTGTTCTATTAGAAAAGTTATTAGGGAATAGTGATTCTCTTAGATTTAGTCATGAATATAGTGAAGCTTAGTGTAGATATTGTTCTTCTTTATTGGTATGAGCCTGTCCTGCAATGTTATTTTAAATATTTCCTTTGTTTTCAACTCTGATATCAGTGTGAATATATACTTAGTATTTTCTTGTTCCTTTATTATTTATTATTAAATATATTTAAACCTTTCATTTTGACTGATCTTTGTAGAGATATTTAAGTTTTGAGAGTGCTTTCATATTTATTTGGCAACGCTGTGTGGGCCACTCCTAATATGGTCAAACTACCATTTGAATTAGCATTAATCATACGCAGCAAAATTGGATACCCTTTGTTAAGGGCCTTAAAGTACCTGGTGAGGGGTTCTGGTGGCAGTGGTAACTACCTTATAGGCTAGGCAAAAGGGGGCATAGCTAGTAAACCTGTGCCAGCCTTTCCCAGGTGTGTGTGTGTGTGTGTGTGTGTGTGTGTGTGTGTGTGTGTGTGTGTGTGTGTGTGTGTGTGTGTGTGTGTGTGTGTGTGTGTGTGTCTGTGTGTCTGTGTGAGTGTGTGTGTGTGTGTGTGTGTGTGTGTGTGTGTGTGTGTGTGTGTGTGTGTGTGTGTGTAAATCAAATCTCCAATAATGTGTGTGTAAGCTACTTGGATTGGGACATGAAGCACTGTTTGGACAAAGAGAGTGTTGGAGGACTTGGCTTGGAACCCTGGCTAAAGACTCAACTCCTATTGGGGATCTGGAGAAAGAGGGAGAAACCAGCCCTGGACTGACTGTGGTCTTTGTGTGCTCTTAAGGGAGACTGCACATGATGCAGAGAGCTACATCTGGAAATACTTTGTGTGTGTACCTGTTATCCTCCTAGTGATGTACCCCATATGTGCCAGTGGTGAAGATTGAGGCTCCTTGATTGCTGACCCAGAGATGGGATATCCACATTCCATATTGGTTGGCAGTGGTGGGTCATCACAGGGGAATAGTTTTAAATGGAAAAATATATATCTAAATTAATAGTCTTTTATTATTTTGACCTATGTGTAATATAATAGTAATTATTTGTTTACAAAAAAAAATTATAAAAGAAATTACATAAATTATTAAAATTATTAATTCATTATTTGAGTACAAAAATTATTGATAAAGATAAAAAAGACTTCTACTATAACCCACCAACTGCCCTAAAATCAGATCCAAAAAAATTCTGGAATGCCATAAACCAAATACTTCATCCTGGTAATCCTACTTCACCGAATCCATCTCCTGACAAATCTTCCAAAGAGACTGCTAACTCCTTCAATGCCTATTTCATTCAGTCTGTAGCCAATCTTTTCAATCCTAACTTAAAATACTCCAATTGCTTGGAACCTCCACCCACACCCAACCCTGCAAACTCTTTTTTCCTTAAAGCAGTCCCTACTGCTGACATCAAAACCCTTCTTTCCAAACTAAAACCATGCTCTGTTTCTGTTGACAGTATCCCATCTTCAGATAGGTGCTCCCTCTATTGCTTTGCCAGGATCGATTTTAATCAACCGTTCCATCTCTGAAGCTAAAGTATCTGCTCTCTGGAAACAATTCTATACCATACCTATTCACAAAGGTAGCAATTCCACAAAACTCTCAAACTTCAGACCAATAGTTATCCTCTCCCCTCTGCCTAAAGTCTTAGAAAAATGTATACCTACATAAGTAATGCAATATGTTATACAGGGCATACTCCTCACTCCTACTCAGCATGGTTTCCGACCCAAACATAGCACCACTACAGCTCTACTTTCCTTTCTCAACACCATTTCTATAGCAAGAGATAATCATAAACTTATCCCATGCTTATTCCTTGACCTCTCAAAAGCTTTTGACATTGTCTCACATCTTCTGCTACTAAATAAACTCTCTGATCTCAACTTCTCTACTACAACAATAGATTGGTTCTTCAACTATCTCACTGACCGACAGCAATCAGTAAGATGACACTCCTCACTATCATCTCCCCTTCCAATGAAAATAGGTGTTCCCCAAGGATCTATCCTTGGACCACTACTTTTCAATATCTTCACGAACTCACTCTATTCCTCTTGTCCACAATCCTCATTACTCCAATATGCAGATGACTCCATAGTTATCACCATTGCTAACTCACCCTCTGAATGTCTAACAGCTACATAGTCTTTTTTCAGATCTCTTAAAACCTGTCTCACCAATAATCAGCTCACCCTTAATCCCAAAAAAAACAAACTCTTACCCTTTTTCCCCCAAACTGTTACTCATATCAAATCTACTTTTCAAATAAAATCACTAAATCACACTCTCATAGTTGCTGACTCTAGTAGTAAATTCCTTGGTGTAACCATTGATGATCAGCTAAAATTTGACCTCCATATAAATAACTGCATCAGGAAAACCCATAAAAACTAGGACTTCTCTACAGAAATAAAAAAAATCCTAACCCCTGAATCTAGAACCACAATCACCCATGCTTATATTTTGCCATGCCTAATATACTGCTCCCAAATACTCACAAATCTTAACTCCACCTTACTTAGCAAACTTGAATCAACCTATCACAAAATAGCCAGATTTGCTGCACAACAAACCTACAAATCTCACCACTGTATCTCCCCCAAACATCTAAACTAGCTCTAACTACCATACCTCCTACTCCTCTCTCAGGTCCAAATTATACACTCCATTATTTATTCACCATCCTACTGTCTAGAATTTGGCACCATAATCTCCCACTATGCCCTATTCAGACTACTCAGGAGCTCCACCCAAGACCTTTTACAAATCTACAATCCCAAGTCCAAAATAGGAGCCATTATATACAGCTACCATACCTCTATTGCTTGGAAAAGACTCCCACAAAAAGTTAGATCACTTTCACATCCTAAACTATTCAAACTAGCCACTAAAGAGTACTTAAAAAGTCACTAGATTTGTACCTGTTCTCAGCCTCCTTGAATATACCTTCACTAAATAACAAACTTAACGTCCTCTGTATTATCCTTTATACCAAAACATTTACAACTTAAACTAGTCTACTTCATCATTTTTTCCTAACATTATCTCCTTTCCTTCTGCTGTAGTAGTCTTCATAACATTTTTATAGATAATTGTAACTGCATATATATATATATATGATAATTGTTCGGCAAGTTTTGTTATGAATGATTATAATGTTAACTGTGTTTGTAATGGTTATATTTTTTGTAACTATGTTCTGGAGCTTTTCTCTCCGGGCCTCTGCTGAAAAAGGGCTTTTGCTCAATCAGACAATCCTGGTTAACAAATGTAAAATAAAATAAATAAATAATAAAATTTGTAATTCACAGTACCTTTTAACTAGCTTTTGGTGAACTTTTCGGTGATGGTAGGTAGAGTGATAGTATAGTAACTTGTCTATTTGATAGATAAGCTAGGAACTTTGATATCCATGGTAGGTTGTGTTTTAGTAGCAATATATACAGCTATAGTTGTAAACTTGCCTTTGTTTTTGTTATTTATGAGTTTTAGTAGTTTAGTCTGTAGAAAAGAAGAAATTAAAAAATGTGGAATGTTAAGACAGTGTTGCAGGAAAATATTAGAGTCTTATATATAATTAAATTAATATGGTGGATAAATGTGTCATATTATCTTTTAAAAGACATCTTTTTAAATACACAGTATGGATACTTTTAATCTGTTATCTATTAATTTAAATGGATTACATAATGGCAACAAAGGTAAATTATTAATGAGACTGAGGTATCTAAAATTACATAGAGGAGATTCTATATTCTTGCAAGAGACTAACTTGATAGGTAAACATATACAATATTTAAATAACTTAGGTTATAAAATGTTATCATCTGCTTCTTTTAATAAAAAGAGGAGAGGAACTGCTATACATTGGAGAAAATCTACTTTAATGCCTTAGGTCATGGAATCAATTAATGATCCCAAAGGTATGTATACATTTGTAATAATTAAATATAATGGCAAACTCTATACACTAGCTAATTTCTACTGGATCCCTGGAATAGGTATAAGAGTGGCTAAAGATCATTTAATGTGCTGCATAGTCATTGGATGGGTAGTTTAATTTTAGCAGGGGATTTTAACTGCATATCTAGTATGGAACATACAACTGAACAAAAGAAAGCTAAAATACTGGCATCAGCTAAAGCACTAAATAGGTGGCTTAGTAGTAAAAATTTACTTGATTTACAATAAAAGCAGAAGATAGGTCATTGTTCTGCACTCGTTACTCTTATGCACATAGGATGCAAACTAGAATTGATATGATTTATGCTTCTATAGATTTACTTAATAAAATGAATTATTTTAAAACTATTCCTTTTCCTTAATCTGATCATAATACACTAAATATTAATATAGTAATAGATATAAGGAAATGTCATATTGTTTATAGAATCCCATTATATATGATGAAATTAAAAGACTTTAAGAGTTACCTTAAGGAACAAATTGAGAATGTTTTTATCTTTGAATGATAATAGACAGGTTAGTAAAGTTATATTCTGGAACTCCTTAAAATATGTATTAAAGATAAAATGGGAAGATGGGCTAGTATTAAAAATCAAAGATTGGGATAAAGAGTTATTAGAAATACAAGATGAAATGCACAAAGAGAGATTTGAATAACAAACAAAGACATTAGATAAGACTGAACTTATTACAAAATTTAATGACAACATATCAAACAGTTTTAAGACATAAAGTAGAGATAGCGTTAGAAAAAATAAAATTGCACAGTACTGTGATGACTTCAAAAAATCTACATAGATTAACTAATAGAAGTAAGATGTTAAGCAAAAAGGAACAAATAAACAATATCCAAAATCCTCACACTAATAAGCTTACTTCAGACATAGAAGAAAAAATCCATAAGGATCTTAATAAAGATAAAAATAATAATCTTGATAATTACAAAACTGGCAAATATTTAAAGAAAAAATGTTAATAATAAACTTAATGACCTACAAATATCTCTGTTGAATAACCCTATTACCCTGATAGAAGTTAAAGAAGCTCTAAAAAAGGGACAGTAGTAAAGCTCCAGGGTTAGATGGTTTAAGTATGGAATTATATAATCTGCTTCCGTTATATATTTTAGAATTACTTTGTGACATATTCAGGATAATTCATAGGTTCATAGGAGGCTACTAGGCTATTGGGCCTAGGGCTGTAAAAGACTGGCCATGTTATACCCTTGTTCTCTTATTGACCAAGTTGTATGGTCTATATTGACAGCATGAGTCTATGACCAGCACCAACTGCCCTTAACCAAGAGGGACAAAACTATATGGAATATGCTGTACTCAAACCCAGGACTGTGTGTATGGTAGCTCTACACTTAAATTTCATGCCACTACAAGTTTGAAGAATTAATGGCTCCACTGGGGATTGAACCCAGGACCATTTCTGTGTAAAGCAGATGTGATAATCACTACACTACAGAACCTTCAAAAAGATTCAAATCCTGTACTTTTCATAGGTTCATAGATTAGTGCTAGGCTAACTGCCTTTGTGGGCTATTTTAAGCTTAGTCAATTACCTCATTTAATAATCAAACCCTGCATCTTGTGTTTGTAAAGTAAGCACCTTAACCATTATGCCAACCTCCCTCCAACTTCTTTCTAAATTCAGAGTGACAAAATAATTCCTCCCTCGTGGAAATTTTCTGTAATCTCATCTGTACTTAGTTTCCTCATATAGACCTATTTCATTATTAAATGTAGACTATAAAATATTCATGTCTATTTTTCACTACAAGATTAAGAGATACAGTAGTTAAATTAATTAGTAAAAGTCAAACAGGATTTATTGTCAATAGATTAATGTATGATATAAACAGTGTAGTAACAATCTTAGATTTAGCAAAAGGAATGAGCAAGAAATTGGCCTTAATTAGCTTAGATATTGAAAAAGCTTTTGATTCTGTAGATTGGAACTACTTGTTTAAAACTTTGGAAGTATTTGCATTTCCAGAATAGTTTATTGGAGTATTTTTAAAAACCTGCATAGAGACTCCAAAGCATATGTTAAAATCAGATCTTATATTTCTCAAGGATTCACTTTAAATATAGACACAAAGCAACGGTGTCCCTTGTACCTTCTACTATTTTCATTAGCTAATAGTATAAGAAGCAATGAAAAACATAATGGATTTTTAATTAACAAATATTGCCAATCTAAAGTACAACTTTTTTTGCAGATGATATTTTGCTAACTATAGGAGATTTAAATTATTCAATTGAAAAAATAGATGAGGAAATTGAAAAGTTTCTACAAGTACCGCTACTGAAATTTAATAATAAAAAAATGAAACTTTAGTTTTAAATTAACTACAAGATAGTAAGTTTAAATATAAATATAAATATAATTGGGAAGGAAAATAACTAAAATATTTAGGAATAAAAATCTATGAAGATGTGAGTAAGGTTATTAATAATAATTTTGAAAAAGTAATTGAAGAAGTTTTATTTATTATTTAAAATGGAATGAATTATTTTTTTTTCTTTAGAGGATAGATTTGTACTTATTAAAATGATTATATTATTCAACATTTTATATATATATATATATATATATATATAGAGAGAGAGAGAGAGAGAGATGCATATTACATTCAATAGCTTTAATAGCTGACAAAAAACTTTTAAAGAAAAAGGAAAAAAAAACTTTATTCTTATGGTATCCTAAAAAACAGAGAATGGTTTATAGAAATCATATAAGATTAAAGGAGTTTGATGGTATTAGTTTCCCAAACATAGAATCTTATTCTATTGCTGCAGGTTTTAACTCTATTATACTCTGGATAGACTCAACTTACACTAATGAATGGAAAACCATCCAGTAGCAGATAATACTAAATTTGTATAAGTTTATTAAATATGATAACTTAGAAATATGTAATAATCCTTCCATCTGGTCAATAAAATGTACCTTAGAAAGAATTTTATTTCAGTCTCTAGACTCTGCATATATGAAATAACTTCTTAAAGCAGTTAAGAAATATGTTTTTAAAACTCCATTAATATCAAAATGGAAATTTTTGTGCTTTCTCATTGCACACACCTCTAGATTTAAGGAGCTCAAAATAATGTTAAAATGAATTTACTAAAAATTAATGGATTAGTATTGTGGTCATATTGATTTTAAAAAGGAAAAGCTAAATCCCCAGAATATTTAATCACAGAATATAAGTTGGATGAATCTGCTAACCAGTTAATATTATCCAACAGTAAGAAATTACATTAACTTTTTGATAATATGAGGGAAGAAGAATAAAACACTGTTTCCCATTATATGAATATATGAGTGCTATTATCAAAGGTAGATTGGCCTACACAGGAAGCTTGTCCGAGTTATATAAATTAATTATAAATAATAATAATTTTGATGAAAAATTCTGGGACTTTTTAGATAGTAGTGGATTAAGTGACTCAATAGATGGTAGGACTAAAACTTTGTTACTTGAATCAGTTTGTCAAACTTCTTCAAGTGTATACTGGAAAATTTTTATATGGAAATATATACATAGAATGTTTGTTACTCCCTATAAAATCTCTAAGTTTAGTAAAATGCCTTCTTCAATTTGTTGGATATATGGAACATGTGTAAAAGCTGATTGGATATGCATGTTTATGGATAAAATGGAAAAATTAAATTTATTTTGGGAAGAGATTAGCATGTTTTTAAGGGGTTATGGTCTAACAAATTGTTTTTTCACTAGACCAGTAATACTAATGGATGTTCCACTTCCTGTATCTTTAAAAGCCAAAGAGCAAAACATGTTTTATTCTGTCTTGGCAGTTGCTAAAAAAGTTAATGCAAAATAATTGGAAACTGAACTCAGTTCATACATTCAAATAATTTTTAAATTTAACAGCAATACTATGTAAAACTGAACAAGAAGTGATCAAAATAAGATCTATAAATCATACTAAGCCTTACTGGTTGAGATAACCTTGAAATATTGCTATTGAAATACCAAGACTCTTAATGCATTAATCATATAAGATTATCTTGATAATTCAATGCATTAGTATGATTGTATAACAATATGTGATGTTTAATTTCTTCCTTTCTGTGTATATATTATAAATATGTTAAATTAATAAAAAATGTCTTATTAAAAATGGTCAACTTACATATTGAAGGATTACCAGAGTCTGTTTCTGACAAGGAACTGCATTCACTAATGGAGGATTTGCTTTTTTCCAAGTTGCCGACTCCGCCATACTATAAACTAGTGACTGAGACAATTCATTGTGTAGGGAGCCCAGTGAAGCACAATGCAGAAGGTCCTTGCCATGTGTTAATGGCAATATAATCTGCTTGTGCACAGAAGTGGGCAGTGTTTCTTAGTAGAAAATTGGTGAGTATTTCATGCAGCCAGCATTCACTTATCTTTTCAGCTGACCAGTCTCTCAAGCTGTGTACGTTACACCAGAGAATGACTGGCTTTGGATGCAGTTGGAACATCTTTATTATAGTGTCAGGTTGGTCTATTCTACCTTTTAGTGGAAGAAATGTTTTTCCTGCATACAGAAGAGTCTGAAACCTTTTTTCAGAAAGAGCACTTTCAGGAGCATTTAGACAAAGATTGTGAACCTGAGCATTTTATTCCTGAATGTGAGATGAACTGGAAAATGGCTAAGAAAAAGAGAAAGCTAAAATACACTTTATCAAGCAAGCTGGCCAAAGCTGTGAATCCTTTGCTGCAGCTTAGGAATTTTGCTGCTTGTTTTTGAGGTATCACTAATCCTTCATCACGTAGGGTGATTTGTACTTTGGCTAGATGTTACAAATGAAGGTACCAGTGCAGAGGAAGAGAGTGAAGCAGAGATCCACTCCAGAAAAGGGGAAGAAATCACCCAGGAGAGTAGTGAGTGAGAACAAACAAGGCTATCATAAGGTGTCAGCCTACTCTGCATTTAGTCATCATAGAGAAGTTAGATAACAAAAGGAAAAATTGTGGTCTGAATTTTTTTCTGGGTTCTCAGATATGGCTAACAAGCATTGTTATACAGCTTGTGCACTGTAGAAGATAAGCAAAGCCAATCCAAGTGGATGAATTTCACTGTAGCATTGGAAGAATTATCTTATTATTTTAGCTTCCTGAGATGTTTCGCACAGAGCAGTATTTCCCCTGGAAGGAAGACTGAATATTAGGATGATAGTGTGAAAAGCTATTAATGTATCTAATTTTCTTATGACCTTTGGACTACTATGCTGACTGCACTATATTTGTTCATGAAATTGCTTACAGTGTGTTATACCATGGGATATAGAAAATGATTAAACATGTGCAACTGTTCTTTGTCTTTTTTGTTACTACTTATATCTGTCCCACTTTTCATTGTAGATCTATGAAGCAACAACTTTCATCCCAAGCTTTTGGTGAGATGAGAGATTTTTAAGGTGCATGTGGTGTTAATGCTGGTGGGTTTCAATGTTGCAATGTCTTATTAAATTAATCTCAAATGATTACTTTTGTTTGGGGTAGCCACTCACCAGTTATCTAGCTGCAGTTCACATTATTCTAAGGAAAGGATATGGAGTGGTTGTTAGTTACATATGCACGATCAATGTCTGTGCTTATATTCTGGTGCTACTTTACCCTCTTTCTTCTATTACAGCAGCAGTTCCATATTTGAAGCAAGAAAGGTAAGTGTTGCATTTGTGAATTATATTATACTAAGCTATCTTGAAAATAATTAGTTGTTTTAAGGGGGGAGGTTATGGATAGCTACACTTCTTTTTGAGTATTTTTATAAACCATCCATAATGCTTGCTAGCTTGCTGCTTTATTTATGGGAGTAGCCGAGCAGCCTCAGATGATTTTGATGAGGTTATTTTGGCCATAGTTCAGAGGCTTAGCATGTGTATTCCACTTTATTATCAATCAGCCATCTGAGAATATATGATTTAGTGGAGGTGTTTCTTCACATCAAGGCTGTGGCTGGCTCAAGTGACACTTTGGGTAAGGGAACTGGGGTGGTAGACCTCAGTATAAGAGCTGGGATCATAGGCACAGTAATCACCAACTATTTGAGAAAACCAGTAGTCAAAGTATTATGGACAGGTTAGGGTTTCTGTCTTGGAATACTAGGGAAGTAGTAATCGTCTGGTGTGGTGGAAGTGGATTTTGCAATGTAGAGGGAGAGAAGTCATATTGCATTTTTGCAAGAAACCAAGTAGAAAGTTAGGAAAGTTAATACGTTTTTCTCTCAACAATATCTGCTTTTGCTTGCTGACAATAAACTGGGAGGTGGAAAAAATGTTATAATCAGCTTCCATAGAAGCTTAGATGTGGTGACCCATAAGTGGGATGGGAAAATGGATATTTTGGAGGGGGAGCATTAATGCACTATCATGGACTGTTGGTAATATCTATGCCCCAAATGAGGATAAGACAATTTTCTTTAACAAGCTGTTGAGGTGTGGATGCAATTAACAACTAATGTGGAATATGCAAAGATATTAGGAGATTTTAACTTAGTTTTGGATGATTAGAGAGGTTATATGAAGGAAGAGAGAGTCATAAAGTATCTTAAAGGTTTTTAGAGACTGGTGAGAGGAATGGGAGTATGTAGAGTTATGGAGACGGAATCATGTGGAAGATATGCAAGCTATTGTTTCTAGGGCACTGATGAAGAAAGGCAATTGAGCTGATCTAATCCTTACAATCAGGCATATACTGTGAAAAGTGGGAGAGGTATTGCAACCAGGCATATACTGTAAAAAGTGGGAGAGGTAGACATTGATGAATTTGTCTCACAGATCATACTCCAATTTTGGCTGAAGTTATGACCAGTATTCACTCTAAGAGGAGGAATTGGTGTTAGACACACTTCAAGTGAAAGACTCGAGATATGCAATATAAGCTCAGATATGTGGTGAGGGAAGTTATCACATGAAATAAGGAAATTAGGGAGGATATGTGAATTTTATGGTGGAAGGATGCTAGGCAGTTCTTAGAGGGCAATTAATGGAGAGGGATGGAAAAGAAAGGAGGGATAGACAAAATTTGAATAAGACCATAGAGCACCAATTTAGGGTACAGCAGGAGAGACAGCAGGAAAGAGAATCAGACAAAGCTACTCTCGAGGATAGGATAGTTAGTTTGAAGGCACAGATAGATGTTTTGAGTAGAACCAGGTAAAGGAAGAAATGTTATGCAGAGAAAATTTTTGATGACTTAAAGGGGAAGGAGATCCTAAAGTAATAGCTTGGGCATTCAAGTAGCATAGGGATAAACAACTGATCAGTGTGGTCAAGAAGGAGGAGGGTGAGCTGTTAACTCAAGAGGACTAAATCAGGAAAGACTGTTTTGTGGGATGGAATTCCATGTCTTAGATACATGGTTAGAATAAAGAGAATCTCCAAAAGTTACTGGATTTAGTAATTTTTGTTAGCAGGAATTTATCAGAAGATCTTAGGTTCATAGGTTCATAGGTAGGTACTAGGCTATTGGCCCTAGAGCCTATATAAGCCTAGCCAAAAGGTACCTTGGCTTTCGCCACCCAAGACAATTTTTTTTTCAAAAATAATTTTGATAACCATGTATATTACCCCAGTATTGTGAATGGAACAGTTTGCTGCACAGCAATGGTATTATCTCTGAATGACTAGACAGTTGGGTACACAAGTGTTTTGCAAAGTCAGAAAGAGCTTACTTTGGAGGATAGAGACTGCAGAGGTGTTATGTATTGCTAAAATTTAAAATACAGTTTGGAAACCTCAGATGTTCAAATAAGCTTAAAAAGACAATAATATGAGCCTAGAGAATGCCTGGAGATTGTTCACAGTCTGAAGGTTAAATATTAATAAAGAGGAGACAAGGTAAAGCACTGCCTTTATTGAGTGAATATTGAAAGGTGTAGTTCAACGTCTGCTAAAATATGTTGGAATTCTCTATGAATATCAATACTTCATCTTAATGGTGCCTTATACATCCTTTTGTGGTGTCTTACTTGGTTAGGGTTCTTTTATTGGAATAGGTTTGCATAAGGTTTTAGAAGGCTGGGCAGTTAGGTTGGTAGATGGTAGTATGGGTAATTGTAAGTTGGTTGAGGGATAGGGGGTTGGGTAGTTCTAGCCATTTTAGTTGGTGGAGAGGATCCCAGTGATGGGATCTGTATGGTAGGTTTGTGGCAAATTTGGTGATTTTGTGGTAACAGGCCTTTAGTTTATTTAGATCAGATCTTTAAGGTTTGTGAAGATAGGAGAGGTGTACAGTAGGGCAGACAAAAAGTGGGTCCTAGAAATTGATTGCCTGGTGATGTGGTAAGGTATGACTTAACTCTACAGAGAGAACCTAGTTTTATGTGGGCCTTTTTTAATACTAAGTGATACATGCTTATCAAATCTCAAGTTGGTATCAATAGGGACACCGAGTAGTTTGGTGTGTGGGACTGTTTCGATTATAGTGTTATTGGATGAAAGGATGCTGATGAGGGGATTGTGATAAGTGGACTTGTAATTGGAGAAGGGCATTTATTTGGTTTTGTTTGGATTTAGAATAAGCTGATAGTTGGAGAGGTAGGATTCTATGGCTGAGAAGGATTTGTGGGTAATTTCTTGGAGCTGTAGAAGGGAGATTGGAGTCATCTGCATATTGTATGGTAGTGGTGAGGTGAGTAGCAGTGTAACATTTGTTGGTAAAGGCAGTAAAAATGAGTGGGCCAAGAGCTGAGCCTTGTGGTACACCAACTGTAGTGGGTAACAGGGAGGAGAGGTCATTTTGCCACTTCACAGCTTGTTGGCAGTCAGAAAGATAGTTGAGAAACCAGGAGAGGGCTGTTTATGTTGGGTTAAGGGCTGACAGCTCATTGAGGAGCTTTTGGTGGGTTATGGTATGGAAGTATTCAGTCAATATTGCAATGTAGGCAAAACAATTGTTAATTGAGTGAGGCAAGGGCAGTTGGAGTTAGAGAAACTGCAGGGACTTCCCTATAGAGTAATGACAGAAGCCAAAGGTTTATCTTGGCCTCAAACAAACCTGGGAGAAAAGTTGCACTGAGAATCATGGCAAATTAGTGCAGAAAATTCAGAAGGATTTGATACCCAAACTAGGATCCTTTCACTCAGTTCGGTGAAATATTCAGGTGATTACCACCATGCTAGTCCCTTATATTTTTATTAAGTTAGACATTAGCCTGTGGATCCACTGTATTCATCACTTTTTTTACAACAACATGTTGCAACATGTTATTTTTTTTAAACATCAAACTGTATTAAAAAGTTAAATTAAAAAACATTATGCTTCACATATATTGCTATGTATCACATAACCTAAGCAACATCACATAAATTATTCAGTTCCTGCTTCTTTTTTAAGCAAGAAACATCTTTATTAAACCATCACTTATGACATAAGCAATTAGACATTTATATAAATGAAAATAAACTACACTGTCACAATCCTAGCTGTAGGCATTTTACATCACAAACAATATTGATACACTCCCAGATGCAAACATTATACATCACTTATAATCTACCCAATCATTTTCAGTCAGACATTACACAGCTCCTTTAAGTCCTACCTTCTTTTAAACCTCATTCCTCTCCTGTGTGTATTGTTCCCACAATTCCCATTTTTCCTATGTAGTTTGCTCCTACCTTTTTCTAAAGATCTCAGTTCCAGTTGTTTTATCTCTGTTACTATATTTACTACTTCTAATATAGTTAGTTTAGATTTTTATTTCTGTTTTCTAGTAATTGCTTTTTGGGCAGCCAACCATAATTAGAGACAGCAAGGTCTTACCATGTCTTGGCAATTCCGATTTTCTATCATAGCTCAGAAAAATCATCTCCCTTGTCACACCAATCTGCCCACCCAGCATCTCTGACAGTGCATACCACAGGGAATCCTTAAAGTCCACCAACTCACTGCACTCCCAGAAAATATGTTCCCAATTACTTCATTCTTTCCCATCACACCTCCAACATTTGCTCTCTACCTGAGGAAGACTTCTCTCAAATCTACTTGAGATATAAAAATATCTATGTAAACATACCAATATCCGAACTAGCCGAAAAACAGTAAAAAAGCCAACAAAGGAACAGAAGGCTCGACCGTTGCAGAAGAATTACCACAAAGTAGATGTAAATTAGCGCTTTCTTCCACTTTATTTTAAAATGTGAACTTCATCAGAAAAACGGGAACTCTCCCATGTTCACGTTTTTATACAAGGAAAACAGGAAATGATGTAAAGTGACAAGTGAATAAATTAATAATGGATATCCCCAAAAAATTAATATGTGTTGTATAACCATAATTGCAAAAACATGTCATAATGCATCAGTAAAACAATCAAAAATGTAACTTATATTCACTCCTAATAAACAATGAACACATGACATAAAAATGGAAATAAAAATGGAAATGAAAAATAATAATATGTTGTGAACTTATTTACATGAAATACACTCTTGTAGTTCTACATCTAATAATACTAAAATTAAATCATTCACCCCTACATAATAACTTTTCATAAATATCCAACAATAACCAAATTTGACATTAATTATTCTAATAAAAATGCAGATACAAAAATGTTGAATATACATAATATTATGCATAATGATATATACGTATTCTGAATGAATGAATAAATGAACTACTAGGGTACCCTCATAAATGAATATTGATACAATATTAAATGTAAATTGAATAAAAATGAAGTTCATTAATCTTATGTATATAACCAAATATGATTATATGAAAATATGAAATTCATAAATTTTGAAACAAATCCTGAACTTCTGAAAATCCAAAATATATAAACATTTAATCTTCTAATACCTCTTCTAATCTCAAACATTAGATTAATAAAATCTTAACTCCTAACGGAGCCCAAAAAAACAAAACAATAAAAATAGTGAATAGATGAATACCTAATCATTATAATAATTTATTAAATGTATTATTCTACCTATACAATAGAAAACATTTGATATTTATGGTGTCGTTTAACCCTGGAGGTGAATCAGCCCCTAATAATAGCTGCCACAAAGTCTCCCTTTGTTCTAATTTATTGTTAGTGTCTCCCATCAACACTCCTTTATCTATTTGATCTAATACAAAAAATTCAAACTTCTTGAAATCGTCACAAATTAAAGCATGTCTTGCCAAAGAATTATTGGTATCTTTGTTTTTGATTGCCAAGACATGTTCATAAATACATCTTTTCAAAAATCTTATCGTTTTACCAATATAGTAACTACCACATGTGACGCACATCGCCAAGTAAACCACATGGTCACTATTACAATTATGATATTTGTGTGCCCAAAGAGTTCTATTCAGATGTTTTAATGTCACAAATGAGGTGTTGCTCATATAACGACACTGCTTGCAATCCTTACATGAAAAGGTTCCTTTTTTGTTGCTTACTGCTCTGGTAGTTGTCTCTCTACTATAACTGTTGTACTCTAATATCTTCTTAACATTTGTCACATTTCTATAAGTGAATTTTGGTGTTGACCCCAGACTTAACATGAGATCTCTGTTCCCTAATATTATCCTCCAGTTTTTCTCTATAATGACCCTAATGTGCAACAATTCATTGGACAAAGGCAACGGAAACATTGTGCAAAAGTCCCTTATTTATAAAGTCACTGTGTTATGTACAGTGTCTCCTGTCAGGAACTCATTAATTTTAATCAACAAAATGGGTTTTGCTACTCCTTGTCTCAGATTAGTTACTTCTCTTTCCAGTTTTTTCAACAATTTTAATTGATATCCTCTTTCAAGGAACAATTTTCTAAGTAGCAATAGTTCCGTGTGGTATATATCATTATCCGATGTTAGCCTACTTAACCTTATCATTTGCCCTTTTATTACATTTTTCTTCATGTGTTCAGGGTGTAGACTTTCTTTATGCAGATACTGATTTGTGAAACAGGGTTTCCGATATATCTTACTTTGCAAACAATGATTTGTACAATCCAGATATAGTGTGAGGTCTAAAAAATCTATTTCCTTCCCAAAACCACTGATTTTAAATGTTAGGAAGCTTGTTGTTTTATTTAAATCCTCCACCATTTTCTCAAATTCAGTTCTATCACTTCCCCATACAAAAAACAAATCATCTATGTATCTGACATAAAGTAAAACTTTATTAAAACTATTGTGTACTTTTAGATGTTCATGTTCCCAGTTTGACATGACAATGTTAGCGAATGCAGGAGCAACTCTAGCTCCCATCGCTACTCCAGATATTTGTTTGTAATACTCTTTGTTAAATACAAAAAAATTGTTGTCAAGGACTATATCCATAAGTGAACATATTGTGTTAACCTTAGAACTACCCACACTTGACTTTGAAGCTAGATAGAGTCTCATACCCTCCACCCCTTCTTCTTGGTTAATTGAAGTGTAGAGACTCTTAACATCTAGCGTTGCAAAGTAAACCTGGTTGTAAGAAAAATCACTTTTAGCCAGAATTTCTAACAAATGCCATGAATCCCTTAAGAAATGTTCTGC
Source organism: Protopterus annectens (assembly GCF_019279795.1). Taxonomy (NCBI): domain Eukaryota; kingdom Metazoa; phylum Chordata; order Ceratodontiformes; family Protopteridae; genus Protopterus; species Protopterus annectens. The sequence continues at coordinate 1,142,888,717 of NC_056730.1, forward strand.
TTTTTGTGCTATTGGATTCAAAATGCTGTCTAGCCAAATAGAGATGTTTTCTGTTTTGGAGTTTTTCGCTGACACTATTGGTCTAAATGTGAGATCGTCTGTACCATACTGTACCTTTGGTATTCCAAAAAAACTCCCTATTTTTGGATGTTCAGTTATTTCCATTTTTATGTCATGTGTTCATTGTTTATTAGGAGTGAATATAAGTTACATTTTTGATTGTTTTACTGATGCATTATGACATGTTTTTGCAATTATGGTTATACAACACATATTAATTTTTTGGGGATATCCATTATTAATTTATTCACTTGTCACTTTACATCATTTCCTGTTTTCCTTGTATAAAAACGTGAACATGGGAGAGTTCCCGTTTTTCTGATGAAGTTCACATTTTAAAATAAAGTGGAAGAAAGCGCTAATTTACATCTACTTTGTGGTAATTCTTCTGCAACGGTCGAGCCATCTATGTAAACATTTCCAAACAAAAATACTAAATCTTCTATATTTTGTTGCATATATGAGAGACATACATATATCCTCCCATTGTTCCTTTGTGAATTGCTTGTCCAGTCTCTTTTCCCAGTCCTTTCTAAACTCCGCTGATTGATTATTATAGTTATCAGTGCATTCATCACTCTTCACACTTCAGGGAATGTTGTGGGATTCAGTGTTAAGTAACACAAATCAAGGGATAGTTGTTTGGAAGGCTAAGGTACCTAGGTATTGTGTAGGGTGCATTATGCCTGATATCCCATGCTATGTGCTTGCCTTTCTTATGGTTCATTGTATAAACATCTTCTGTGGCCATTTGTTGCTAACAGAGGACCTAGAATTTTGTGACAAGGGCTGTGTATTGAAGTTTAGCCTGATTAGATGGGAGGAACTGTTACTTAAGATAGGAGACAACAGGGGGGGGGCTAGGCTCCTCCTTACTTATGAGGTATCATTCAGGTCTGATCAGAACCATATCTTTGTCAGTGCAGGAGAGATGGCAACTGAAAGGGACAGAGTGCTGGGACCAGGTTGTGGGACAGACGTCAAGAGAGAAATGTAAGTCTTTTGCTGCTATAGGTTGACAATATGGATTGGAGAGACAAGACTGTCTGCACTATGAATGTGTCAGAGCAATTTGGGGGCATACGCATGACAGTGGTAGGAAAGGTGGTAGATTTTTCCCTTGTGATAGGTGGAAATCTTTATGGAAGGGTAGGGCCAGTGCTATCCATAAGGAGTTCTGGAACAGCAAGGCCAGATGTTTGATTAAAGACCTAAATCGCTACTGGTCTAAGAATGATGGTTTAGAGTTTCAGGAAGAAGAATACAGGGGGTATGGAGTGCTGTAACCAAGCTTAAAAAATGGCATACATATAAGTATCAGCAACTGAGCTTGATGCATAACTGGTACTATACACTGCATAGGTTGTTTGGTAGTAAAGAGAGAGTTTGGTTAAGTGTTGTTGGTGTGGACTTCTTAATGTATGAACAGCACACATGTTTTGGAGTTGTGAGAGAGCAAGAATCTATTGTAAAGGTTGTGGAGAATGATTTGTAAAATTAAATAATCAGAACCATTGATTACCTGGGGAATTTGCTGATGGGCTTTGTGACAACTGAAGAGGGCTTAAAGATGGGGAACAGAAGACTATCTATGGAGTGGGATATGGTGAGTACGTTTAAGACATTGCAAGCAAAAGAAAGGAAGAACCCATACACTGTCCCTTATATTGATTTAAGACAATTTGGCAAACCATATTAGTAGAGGTTACCTCCATTTTAAATATGATAGTGAAAATGGCATTTTTTTCACCTGATTACAGTGTGCTATTTACCAAATTTGGTCTACAATGAAGTATTGTGTGGGTTCAATGTAATTTTTATGAAATGTGTAAACTGTCTAGAACATTATTGAATTATGTTGCTGCATTAATGGAAAGTTAGTTGAGCCTGTATATAGTGTATAGAGCTGAATTTCCATTTTGTTGCATGTTCCGTCTGGTTCTGTATGTGTGTTAAAATGTTAATAAAAAGCAGTGTAAAAAATCAAGCTCACACTCAACTACTATTAATAAAAGCAAAAGGTCAACAGCTGCATTCACCTCTTCATCATGTATATTCTATACCATGCATAGTCCCATTTAAAGTGTACTTTCACACAAGCACTGTTCACACAAACAAAACATCCACACCTGCATTCACCTCTTTAACATTTCTGTACAACACCACACACAACACTATTCAAGCCATTCTTACACTCAAATGCCATTCATAAACATCCCACACATACTTTCACCACATCATCACATATGTATTACACCATGCATAGCAGTATTGAAACATATACTCAGACATTACTCCTGAAATCAAAATATCCACACATCCATTCACATCCTTAGCATTTATCTACTGCACCACTCACAGAACCATTACAAATATACTTAAATACTAGTCATGTAAACAAAACATCCACAAGTGTTTTCATATCCTCAGTATGTGTGTACTACATACAACACATGCAGCATAATTCAAAATAGACTTACCCTCAAACTCATTCATTCAAGCAAAACATCCACAGTTGCACTCATCTCTTCAAAATATATTTTCTACACTATATTCAGCACCATTGAAAACAAACCTCCACCCAAACACTCTTCATACAAACACTAACAAATTAAACAGTTCGCCTCAGAAATGTGATCACTGCTCTTGGTATATGACCATTTTCTATGGTGTGGTACAGTTTTTGCTGGAAGAGATAAAAAAAAATAGAAGATATTTCCTGATGATAAAATTAAAGAATCTAAGAGAGTTCCTCAGCTTGAATATAGTACTGAAGAGGGACAACTGTGCCCAAAAGGGAAAGCTCTCAGTAGCCAGACCCTGCAGCAGTCACAGCACCCAAATGAAAAGGTACTTGCTGAAAAATTGCAAGATCCTGCATCAATGGACCATCCAAAAAGTGAATGAGTAGACAAGATAACAGACCTGAAAATAAATCTGAACGGGTTCTGATGAAGTCTTGAGACAAAAGCGCTTAACTGTTTGTACTGTGTGCATAAATAAATTGGATTTGTGGAGATACTCTAGTGTTTTTTATTGCAAGCAGTGTTCTTGGTTCCACAAGGGGCTGTTTGTGTTTTTCTTTTGCTCAGCTCTGTTTCCATTTGGTTGTTATTAAATCTGAACAGATATTTTATGTTAAAAACTTTACTGCCCAGTTCACCGAATCTTTCCAAAAGATAATTTTGATATTATTCATGTTGGTGTAATGATTAAATTTAATGCAAGGTTAAAACATCTGTTTTCTTTGAATTATTATGAGGAATTCAGAGGACAAGACAAAAACATCTGCACCATGAGTATTTTTAGCATTGTACTGTAAACAAAACTGATATTTAAGTTTATACCTGGGCATTTTCTTGTTTATGTTGGTGCAAATAATATGCATTTATTTCTGTGTACTCATTTATTTATTTATATTTTTATGATGGTTTGTAAACAATAGGAGATACATATATGTTAACACTACACTCGTACTTTCTTACTGTTTTCACACAGTCACTGAAATACGGCATCACTGACTCTCTAGGTGGACTAATTCTGCTCAATATGTAGCAAGGTGATTGTATCGTTTGATACAACACTAGATATCCGTGTAACTATATTATGCAAAAAGGGTATGGATTATCATGAAATTTCATAGCTGAAAATAAATTGGACCATTTTAAGTTTCAGATCCAGTTCTAGAGGGGTTACAGACACAGGTAGGTATCTGGAAATTTAGAATTAAACTGAGGTTAATTTGTTGTATCTTTCGGCTTTTCCCGGTTAGGGTTCGCCACAGTGGAACTCCGGTCTGCTAATGATTGGTAGTAGATTTTTACGTACCAAGTTACCAGCTCTGACGCACAACCTTTAACGAAGGTACTCCCATTCATGCATGTCTCAACACAGAAGACGCTTTAGCTGATAATCGAACAGGACAACGTCATACTGTGAGGCGACAACGCTACCGCAGCACTACCACCGCAGTTCCTATTAAAAATGATGAAATATAATTCCTCCATAAATCCATATAATTTTGCTTTAGATAGAAGACTGATGCTTTATGCAGGGTGTTCTGTCAATGTAAAGAAACATATTTCAAATGTGATGCATTTCCTTTCCTTTCTTATTCTAAATTGTTAACATATTTGCAAAACTATATTTGAGATCTGTGGTTTTGTGGCACAAGAATGGGGGTAACATTGTAACCATTCTCTGTGAATGTAAGAAAGGTGATTAAAAGAAAAGAAAATATTTGGACTGTATAACAAAAATGTAAAGAGTAGCTTCACACTTTCCTGAGTCAGGAAACCAAAGGTAAAAAGCAACTTCACACTTCACACTTTCCTGAGTCAGGAAATCAAAGGCTATAAAATACAATTAAAAGACTCTTCAAATGCACAGATGACCAGAACTGGGAAACAGTCATTAATAAGCAATGCTGATAGTCTAGGAATGTGGCAGAATGTGTCTTCCTGTCTATGAAAAACAGCTGGTATAACTATCCTTGCCTCTGTAAGACAGGTGTAATAAGGTAAAAATATACATCTGGAGTTGAAACCAGTGTCCCATCAGTCTAGCTTGGAAACCTTGCTGCTAACATTCTTGTAAGCTGGTGTATACATCTATCTTCTTTTAGTAGCTTAGAACAGTTAGGTCCAGTAATTACTTAAGTTAGAGTCAGATAAACCTATTTAACTGAAGTTCAGATTTTTCTTTAAATATTCTTACTGCATAACTAATTACTGTTTTTTGTATTCCTTATGTACTGTACTTACTGCTGCACATTTAATTTATCAGAGCTGTACTGACTTACTTTATTGCCCAATTAACATTTTTATTCATTCACATTTATTATTTTCTGGTTGGTATTTATTTCTTTAGTTATATGCGTTTATTATTTAAGGAGACTGTGCTGTTTAGAAATGCAGGTTATCAGGCTATGGTTTCCATCTCAAATTGGCTGGAAACTCCACACATTGCAACTTTGTGTTTATTATTATTTTTTTATAATTTATATTTGGCTATAACTCAGGTATGGAACAGGTAACTGCAATGTTTGATCCATATCCAAAGGGAAACAATATTGCCTTGCCAGGAAGAATGCTGTAAGGAATTTGAGAATTCTGCCAGTTTTTCCTGGGAATCGCATGTGAATGTGTGTGTGTGTGTGTGTGTGTGTGTGTGTGTGTGTGTGTGTGTGTGTGTGTGTGTGTGTGTGTGTGTGTGTGTGTGTGTGTGTGTGTGTGTGTGTGTGGGGGGTATGTGTGTGTATGTGTTTTAAAAGCACCAACTTGTTTGCAAAGCAGTTACCATGGGTGAGGGATACTGAAAGACATTGTACTTCACAGAAGGAGTGGTGAGAGAGGGCCTAGAGTGGTAGGCCAGAGATGCAGTTCTGTAAGTGGTCAGTGTGTAGTCATATTCTGGATGTTGATGTTGGAAGCCCATATCCAGAAGAGCAGTGAAATGTAACTTTATATTCTTGAGGCCAGGTTGCATTTGGTGAATTATTTATTGAATTAAATCTGTGTATACTTTTTTCTTTTACTGTAATTAACTAGGTACCAATGGTGTGACTTGAGAGATCATCCCCCTGGCAAGTAGACCTATTTGTGGCGGTGGACCAGATCCAAAGACAATAACCACTGTCCATCATATTGATGGATGGTACACTGGTTTGGCAATAGTGGGAATTAAAACATTATCGGTGCCAGCACAGTTATCATATATTGGTGGTAGTGGTGCACCCATCATCTATTGTTGATATGTAGTGAGTTTATTAGAACTGATCTTATTTAGCTCCGAAAGCTGTGTATGTAACCTCATAGCCACAAGGCAAATATACAAAGGCTAAGTTTTGCACAGCTAGCTTAGTGTAGGAAGAGGCAGAAATTAGCTTTTCTTAGAATTATGCTAAGATGTTGGTGTCTCAGCTGACTAATTCAAGTAAAGCAAAAGGAATTCTGCATGCCAGCATATAAGGAACAGATGGTAGTATCTTTGAGTGAAGCTGTAATACAGACCACTAACCCTAGATATAGCCTATCTTGGTACTGTTCTTTTGTAGGAAGCATACAAAGTACATTCTGATCCCAGTAGGACCTCAAAGCCCAACTGGGATTACAAAGACAGGCACCAGAGATGATACATCTGGAAATCAATGCAGCTGATAAATTGCAGTGGCTAAAGGCAGAAAAAGAGAAAGAGAGAGAAACAACTTCAGTATGAGAGAGAGAGAGAGAGAGAGAGAGATGATCATCCTTCACCCAAAGCACATGACTTACGAGGAGAGGGAAGCCAAGCCTTAGGTGCCCAGATTAATGCAAAAAGTACAACTGTGTAAATAAACCTACCTTAATAGTAGATGTTTGAATGATCATTGCTGCAGTAACCTAAGCTATATGGGTTATATCATACCAAGGACATAACAGCTGACCAGCTTCTAAAGCAGGGTACCTTGCATATGCCCAAACTGTAAGTCAGCTCAAGCTTATCTAACTAAAACTCATGTTTAGGTGCCAAGGCCATCAGAGCTTTTATGCCAACAGAGAGAGGGAGGCAAAATCACTGAGAAGGACAATGCAAGGAAAGTAATGATAATGAATGCCTACACCCTGACCTAAAAAGAAACATATAAAACCAGTAGGTTAGAGGAAGGGAGGGTGTCCCTACAGCAGAAATAATCATTTGAACATCCACAGCTATGATGCATTTACTTATACAACTCTGCTATGGTCTTCATAGGGATCACTGCTGCAGTAGTCTATGGTGTATAAGCAGATCACCATAGCTTATATTCACTGTGAAGTGGAAGGAAGAGGGCCCAGGAGCTCTTGGAAAAAGGTCCTAACTCATAGTGGTTTGTAAAAGTATTCACAAGGGAACAAGTTGCTAAGTCTAGAAATCTTCCAGAATCCAACCCTTTCCAAAAAAGCTTCAGATGAAGCCAAACCCTCATAGGGTGAGCCTTAACGCTGCCTGTAATGGTTTTGCTGTGGCTGATATAACAAAAGGTAATAGCAAGAGACTACCATTAGGAAATGGTCTGAACTGACACAGGTTGTCACTGTTTTTTTTATACAAGAAAAGAACAACAGATCAGGGATTATGCTCTGTTTATGTTCTGTCAATATAGTATCTGAGTTGTTTGAAGACACCAAAGGTAAAATGTATTGTATCTTCCTCTGTGATGTTCATGCTCTGGGCCAATAATCAAGGAGTCTCAATCCTCACCACAGACAATGGTGAGGGAAGTTCACTTCAAACAAAAATAAATGCACACAATATTTTCAGATGCAGCTCTCTGCACCAAGCACAATTTCCCTTAGGAACATACAGGGAATGCACTCCATCCTGGGGCTAGGTTTCCCACTCTCTAGAGGGCTCCAAATAAGACTCCTCACTGATACAGCTGAAGAGTGGAGTCCTCAGCTGAGTATTCCAAGCCAAGTCCTCCACCACCCTCTCTGTGAAACCAGTGCTCTGTGTCCCTACTCAAAGTAGCTGATGCACACACTCTTTGAGATTTGATTTTCACACACACACACACACACACACACACACACACACACACACACACACACACACACACACACACACACACGCACACACACCTGGGAAAAGCTATCTCAGATTTATCATCTATGCCCCTTCTGCCCTGACCATAAGGTAGATACGGCCACCAGAATACTCCGAAGCCAGCTCTTAAAAAGGATCTTACAAAGGTACACAATTATATTGAGTAAAATGGATACTAATACAAATGGCAGTGAAAGACCAGCCACAATGAAAAATTTAAATATATTTAATAATAAAATAATAAAAAGAACATGAAAATACTGAATGTCTATTTACAATAGACATGAGAGTTTCAATCAAAGGTAATATTAAAATAACATAGATGGATAGATTCATACAGATACAGAAAAACAGTACTTAACTAATCTCACTATATTTTTGTAACTGATCTAAACAATTACTATTCCATAGTTACCTACTAAAGCAAGGCAAGAAGAAGTGGGTGAGTGATCCTTCTTTGTAAGGTTTCAAAAACAGACTGCTTTGATACTTCTGGCTTATCTACTATTAAAATATCATAGTATTAAAATATTTCACTTCTGGAGTGACATCACATGCATCTGGTCATTTGACTTCTGGTTCCCACACTAGCCCCTTTACTAGCAATTGAACCAGAATCTAGCACATATGTGTTATCATACACATGCATAGATCTTTGCTAAGATGTGTTACAGCATCTAGAAGCTATAAAACCATTTCAAAAACTTCCAACCATCCAGGGTAGCAATTAGTTCACCCCTAAAAACAATACAGTAGGATTCCTAGTCCTGGTTTTCACAGACATTTTGTCTCTCACTGCAGTCAGAACTGTAAGATACAATCTTTATGGCCTAAATCATGTAATTTCATGTCAAACTATTTTTCAAAGTTAGCTGAACTGAGATTAACCTCTTCTCTTTCAGTATCCTCTGTTACAATATATTAATTTCAACAGTTCAATACAGTCTGACATACAGGTGTATTTCTTTTCTGTCCAGCAGGACCCACTGTTGATACATTTTTAACACAGACAGCTTTACAAATACATTTTTCAACACAAGCATCTATACAAATCACCTTGATATACAAATGACATATAATTCTTTACAAAACTCCAGCTAGCTATGCTGGCATATGTTACACATCTACAACCCTACTTCTCCTGGCATAGCTGGCAATACCTCACATCATCACACCCTCATATTGGAGTCTATGAAGAAAAGAGGGAGATGAATAGGTTGGCTAAAGGAAAACTCAGATACCATGTACATAAGTAAAGGAATAGTTATAAATGATACCCTATTTTGTTGAAAAAAATGAGATAAGGTTGACCCACCATAAGAACTTGCAACTCAGATATGTTTCTTGTAGAAGGTCAGAGCAATTAATAAACCCATATTCCATGTCAATAACCTCAAAACAGCCTTTTGAGCTGGTTTAAATGAAGCAAGAGTTAATTGTACTAAATTAAGATCCTAAGGAGTAGTCACCTGAAATTTAGGAGGCTTGATATGCAAAACCCCTTTCAAAAACATTTTCACATGAGACTGCATTAAAAGAAGACAATTCATGGACATAGATGAATAAATGATTAATAAATGAACCTTGATTTGGGAGAAAGACAGGCCATAGGATAGTAACTCAGACAAATATTGTAGAACCAGGGAACACTAACCCTGATTGGGTGCTGGGTCTTTTCTTGACACCAACTAGAAAAAAAAATCCCTTTACTGATAAATGATTTTCTAGCAGCAGAATTTATTGCATCCATTATACCTACTGCATGGCCTCATAAAAAGCTGCCAGAAAGGCATAACAGTTCTAAAATCCATGCAGTCAGTTATAGTTGCTATACTTGGGATGCATCAAACACATTTGGTTTTGTGTGAGTACATCCAGTCTGTGAGGAAATTGCGGTAATTGCCACTGGCCATTCCAAAAGAAGGGAGAATCACTGTAGCCTGGGCCCAAGGGAGCCACCTCAATAATCTTTGGAGAATCATTCTGAATCATCAGAAAGGTTTCAAATATAATTGGAAATGATGAAAAAGCATACAGGAAAATTTATGTCCAAGGAAAAGAAAAGAAAAAAAAAAGAAAAGAAAAGAAAAAGGGTGTCTGACTTCCAGGTCTTCAGGGATGTAGAAGAGCAGAAATTCACTAAGTAATAGTTAAGACTGGAGGCAAAATATCCATTTAAGGTGCTCCACACACATCAATCAAATCTTGGATGACACCCCCAATGCAATTTTCATTTGTGAGGGTTTGTCCTGGTCCTGCTCAACTTATCTGCTGCACTGTTTTGCTCTGACAGTATGTAAGATGCCTCTAAATGGAGATTGCATTGAAAAGCTATATCCCAAGCTACTGTGAATAGTCTGCCTCTTTATGTACCACATCACTGTTGTGCTGTCTGCAAATACTTGTAAGGGTCTCAGGGCCCATAACAAAAACAGAGAGTATTGAGAATATTTACTAGTGCCAATATCTCCTTTATTTGTATGTGCTTTTGTCTGTCTTGTCTGTACCAAAGACCATGCACTTTTATCCCCATAAGCATTGCACCCCAAGTAAAGTCTGACATGTCTGTAATGACTGACTGTGTTGGATGTAGATGGTAAAATAGCAGACCTGGATTTTGAAAAATAAGGTATTTCCTGCAGAAATCTCCCTATTGAAAACCAAAAAACTGGAAACTGAATTGTTAAGGGATATAAGTGTTGGGATAATACAAAATTACAGCCATCAATTGATTTTTGTCATGTGGAGTCTCATGTGGAGTCTTACAACAGGCATCATGAGAATCATCAACACTATAAGACTCAGAATCCTGAGGAATTCCCTTGCTGAGACAGTAGTCTAAGTAGAAAAAGGAACATATCCAGATGTAGATCTACTTTTTACTGTGGAAGATAAACTCTTTGCATTGAGGTATCCTTGAGACACCACTGGACAATAATTATGTGATAATTAGTCAAAAAGACATTTGCAAATTCTGCTGGAATCCCAGTCTGTAATGGATACCCCTTGCCCATGTGAGAGATTCCTGACACTTTGAAAAACACCATGTAAAGAAATGGCAGTCATCTAAATAAGGAAATATGTGAACACCTTGCCATCTGCAGTAGGCTATCACAGGAGCTACATGCATTGTATATACCCTTAAAGCCATGGAGAGGTCAAAGTCTAATGCAGAGTAAGTGATAACATGATCTAGAGTCAGAAAAGCTTTAGAAACCTCTGACATGTGGAGCTGGGAGTGTGCTGAAATGTATCTTTAAAAATATAATGTTATCAAAAAACTCAAAAAGGAATTAAGGGATAGCATATAGAACTTGATATAAGAAGCAAAATTGAATAAAACCCTTCTCCTGAAAAAGGAAGAACGAACATTTCTAACATCTCTTGACAGTGTATGTTCCATGACAGGAGACAAAGAAGAATTAAATACAGTGAGTGAGGAGTAATCCCTCAAAAAGGAGTGAGAGCCTCCTAGTGCCAGCGGTAACCCTGATGGATTTAGTGATTGCCAAGGAGGGTGGGGTGGGCTGACTGGCAAAGTGAGTGGGGTGGGGGAGTCTTGTAAACAGTCATATGGACTTAGAATGTCCTTAGATCTTGGGGGGGTCCCCCCACTACTTTTCAGTAATTCCATGCCATAGCCTTTTGAATATCTGTTTACCAGCAACTTTCTAAGACTGCTTATTTTGCCTTAGAAGAAAGTAGTATGGGTGAATTAAATCCCTTGGCCAGACTGGAGAAGGGAATGTCGAACAACTGAGTGAACCCATGAATCAGCATATCCCTCTCATCACACTTCATAAGGAACTCTGAAGCAGGTGTTCCAAAACTTACTTTCTATCAAATGAAGAATTCACAACTTAAATTCTAACATTCTGGAAGGTTATGAGGATGCAACCAGGCAAACCTCATCAAAACATTTTTACTGGCAAGACCCTTGAAAGTGGCACCAGTAAAATCATAAATACATTTCACAGAGTTGGTAGCCAGTTAAGACACAGAAGCAACCAATTACACAAAGCAGAAGAAGAAACAAATACCAAAAACATTCCTCATTTTATGAGAAGAGGCAAGCAAAACACATCAACATATGAGATTGACAGCTGACAACCCTAAAAACAAGTGTTGCAAAGGAATACATTTTGCCCAAAAGTATCAAAAGACTTCCCATCCTAAACAGGAGAGAGAAAAACAATATTAACCAAATTTTAGCAGCAACTAGGTTTAGAAAAGCAATACCTGTTGGGTTTGATTTGGAAAAGTGTATAAAAATGTAAAAGACTAAGGAACTTTATATAGTCTATCTGCTTTCTAGGGGACAGAAGTCTGGTATAGGCTGACAAAAACAGGATCTAAAGCAAAAAAAGCAGGAGGAATAGGAGAAGATTCTGGAAATTCAAGTTGTAACAAGTCAATACTTCCTGAGGGACTGACAAATATAACTGTTTTCCAACTGAAGCATCTGTTTCATTCTGCAAATACTTACACAGAAAGAGAATCCTTCAAAGGGACTAGTTGAAGTTCAGTCTCCCCATAATCTGAGTCAGAAGTCTGGGAAAATAAAGCGCAATTTGTCTCTCGCAATCACTTAGAGATCCAATTTCTTGAACTTCTTCAGAAATGAAAAATCCATTTTATATACCAGAAACAGACATATTGAAGGGTCAGGAGCCTGCACCAAATTTTGAACTAAACACAATAAATTATTCCTACCCAGAGTGACTTGAGACTGGAAAAAATGTGTTTGCATTCTTGTTTCTTTTTGACAGGAATTTCTGAAGAAACACTAGCAAATAACTTTCCTAGTGATTGGCGCAACTTTCTGGCTAGAAAGAGTATTATTCTCTGCCCTTCTCCTAGGACTGACAAGATTGGCATTCCCTTGCTTGCTAAGTGCACTCCAGTGCACACAGAGGGCATGCCTAACCCTGGTCCATGGTGGCTATAAGGACTACACCAGCATGGCCCAAAGTAAAGATGAGTGGTTTGAAGAACAACTTTTGGCCACATCATAGTCACCCACCTGTAGATGAGAAACTTTAGCAGCCTGGTGTGGTGACAAAAGTTGAATATCAATTTATTTCTTTTTGTAGCTGGAAAAATGAAGTACTAAAAAACTGGTAGGTTGTTCTATGGTCAAGCAGAAAAAGGTGCCAGATTCCTGGGGAAGCCTTGCAGCAGCAACAGTCTGTAAAACAGGTAAGTTGTAAACAAATAACTTTTTCATGTTAAAACACACGGGAAAACACTTTAAACACTGTCTCTAACCCCCAAAAGTAAAATAAACCCATTTTCCCTGAAGAAAAAGTAATTTAAAAAGGATTTAACAGTTTTTACTACAAAAGTAAAAAAGTGACGCTCCTACTTGAAATAAGTTAAAAGTGAAGTGACAGTCATTAAAATACTTTTCCAAGCTTTAAAATTAATATTTTACGGAAGAAGTATAGATTATGTCATAAAAAGTGAGTGGATGTAAGGTCACCACATCTAAAATGCTTGCAGATCTTTTGGTGTGGGCACATCCTCTTCATACTCTGCCTGAGGACATGAGGTTTCAGTTGGCAGATGGGGACTGTAGTAATGCAGAGGAGACAGGGAGGAGGGGGATAGGGTACCCAGCACTATATATGGTTGTAAGGAAATCCATGCGAGGCAGCCTAAGTCATGATATTAGGTTCCACAGGTAATGAGGGAAGCCATGGTTTCCCCAGGCTTTGGGGTTAAATGTCACAAGTGTAACTCAAAGAGACAAGTACAGACTATTTCTCCACTGAAGCAAAATGGAGAACAAAGATCTTAGGAAGCAATAAGCATAATGAGAACTGCAACAGTGGTGGGTTGTCTGGAGACAGCAGCTGTACCAGCCACGAAAGACTATCTCCAATCATTGCAGATAGTAAAAAAGCCTATTGCCAAGAGGTACACAGCCTCAGATTAACAATTTTGGAGATTACATTGGGCAAAAAATAACAATACTTACTTGGGCAGTCCACTTCATTTAGGGTATTTGGAGGGACACCTTTTCATGTACCCTTTACTAGAGTATATTTGAATTGGGAATGGGGAAAAGAAGTAAGCTAGTAGCCGTAATTGTGGATATCTCTGGAGATGTCCTAAAAGGAAATACATTTAATGATGCAGTACCCTAATACATGAAGTTACACTCATGCATGTTGGTAGCATTAGGGGATGGTAGAAGGAGAGAGGCCTAGCTGGAGGCCACACCTTCAACCATGGCTAGTAATGTGGCAACTTCAGGGGATGGGCTCACCAGCAGCAGGGAGTGGAAACTGGGCCACAACTGCTGAAAGGTAGTGGGCTTCCCTTTGAAGGTGTTACTTCAAGGGAAAGAAGTACGTGCTTGTAGTCAGCTAGAATTCTCAGGACCACTGGCAGAAGATAAAAGACTTCCAGTGAAAGGAGATTGGTAAGGTACATCAATAAATTGATAAGATAGACTTAGCTCTCAGACATTACTTTACAAAACGCTTTCGGGGATATAGCTAAGGAGGCTGCTGATACTTAAGAGCAGGGGTGGTACGTATGCCCAAAAAAGGGTTATTATACTGGGAATGGATCCCTGAAGGAGGACTAGAGAGATAAGTAAAACAGCAGACGGAAGTACCTAGGGCCTGCCAACAAGCACTTCTAGCCATAACCCCAATATTTCTTTTGCAGTGCATATGATCATAAAGCATACCAAAAGGTCGCTTCTGCACAATTTTTATTGGCAAGGTATTTCAATGGATGTAACAGAGCACTGCAGGATCTGTGAGCAGTTCCAAAGCTTTGGCAAATGCAAGACAAAAAAAGCTACTTTGATACTGTTGCCTGTTACTAAGGAACCATTTCAAAAGCTATCTAGGTATATTGTGGGATCTCTGAATACCCTAAGCACCATAGGTAAGAAATATATTCTGGTGGTAGAGAATTAGATACCTAGAGGAGGTAGCTCTCTCTTGCTTTAGAAGGTACAAATGTTTTAATAGAAACATTTCAGAAGGGTAGGTTTTCCTAGAGAAATACTGACAGATAGAGGTGCCAGTTTAATGTCAGACCTGCTGGGTTGTTTGTGGAAGCATTGTAAGGTAAAGAATTTAAAGGCTACCCCCTTACCACTGACAGAAGAATAGTTTGGTAGGGAAGTTAAATTCTACATGGAAGATGATGTTAAGGGCATTCACAGATCCATTCAAGATGAAATGCGGCAAGTACTGCCCCCTGCATGCAGGGATGTGCCCAGGAATCCTTATTTATTTATTTATTGTACTTTAAACAGCTGTACACTCATACAGTCACAGGATGAAGTGGTGCCTAGATTTAATTTGTGATAAGTGGGAGGCTGTCTGAGTCCCACAATGAGTCTGTTATTGAGTATGTCCTAAACATCAGGACTATGTTTAAGGAGTTCATGGGGATGTCCAGGAATCAGGTGACATAGATGTAACAGCAGCCAAAAGACTGGTATGACAGGATGGCCAGATAATAATCTGTTGGGCAGCACATGAGCAGCCTCATAGGGCTCTTAGTGTTTACCTCATTTCAATTAGATTCCAGAAGCTGCAGACATCTTGGGAGGGTCATTTCAGTCTTATGAAGAAGGTGAGTGATGTTAAGTGTACAATAAAGTTGCCAGACAGGAGGTAAAAGCACAAACTCTAACATTTTAACATAATAACATTTTATCCTGACAGGGAATCCCTGGCACTCAGTATGTGCAGCAGGGAGCAGGAGGAACTAAGGGGATATGGAAGTAGATTTTCTCAGTGAGGCATGGTTTGACATCTCAGAAGATGAGGTAGCCCTGTCAAGGTAGCTACCTCCTATCCAAGCTCAGGAAATCTGAGTAGTGTAACAGGAATTAGAGAATATGTGCATTGATAAGCCAAAGTGCACCCACATGATGGAGCACTAAGTGGACACAGGGCCCCTGCAGTGTTTTGTCCAGGAAAATCTAGAAGTTCAACATTCCCTTGGACTCACTAAAGAATGATGGCAGCACCAGATTCTATGTGAGCTACAGAAAACAAACAGTCACAGAGTCAGATGATTACCTCATGCCCATGCTGGATGAAGCCTTACAGCAGCTGGATTGGGCTAAGTATCTCTCTACTATTGACTTGATCAAATGTTACTGACCAGTATCCTTTACAGTCACACCCAGAGTTCAGATTTTGTTACCCCATATGGGTTATACAAGTGTGCTAAATGCCATTTTGAATGAGCAATGTCCAGGCAATTTTCTAGGGGGTGTTAGAGCTCATTCTAGGAGGACTGAGAGATTATACCATTGCTTACCTTGATGCCATTGCCGTCTACAGTTGGTTATAGCCAAAGTATGTTCAGCACATGAATGAGTTGTTTGGAGACTGTAAGTGGCTGGACTAACTATGAAGATGAGTAAGTGGAAGGTGGGCATGTCACAGGTCTCTTATCTGGGTCCTAGAGTGGGCTATAGTAAGATTAAGCCAGAGCCAGCCTAGGTTGATGTTATTTGGGCATGTCCAAAACCTACTACCAAGGAAGAGGTGAGGGCATTCTTAGAGACACTGGGATTATATAGGAAGTTTGTGCCACTCCACTGTATTGTAGCCACTCCCCTTACAGACCTTAGCAGAACAAATAGACCAGATAAGACAAGAGGCTTTAAACATGACCCTCTGCATTAGCCAGTCCTGATTATATTTATTATTTATTTGTTTTTATTTGCCAAGAAAGTCTGAGTACAATGTCCATTTTCAGAGGAGACCTAGGGAGAAAAGCTTCAAGAAATTGTAGATGTTCAATATCATAGTTCATAGGTAAGTATAGGATAGCATCCCTTCAAACAATGTCTAAAGAAATATGTACAAAAACAGTGAAATTCATTAAAATAAGCTAAAGAGGAAGTGTTGCATGAAGATGTAAAGTGTAGTACTAATTGACATTGATGCATGTTAGAGAACATTATTGGAACAGGAAAATATCAGTATGAATGTAATAACATCATGAAACAGTAAAGTTTATCGACATTTGGTAGCTAAAATAATGGGATATGCATCTATAATCATGCTGATTTGCAGTAAAGATTATCAACATTTGTTAGTTAACATAATAGGATATGCATCTATAATCATGCTGATTTGTAAGCTAATAAAATAACAAAGTGCCTATGTTTCATGTGGGAGGAGTGCAATAAATTCACTTCAGCAAGACATAAAGAACCAGTTTGGAAGAAATGGCTTAGTAGGTCTTCTTCTTTTGTCTGCACCCATTAGGGCTTGCCACAGTGGATCATCTGTTTCAATTTCTTCCTGTCCTCTGCATCTTGCTCTGTCACACCAACCACCTGCATGTCCTCTCTCACCACATCCATAAACCCTGTCTTAGGCCTTCCTCTTTTCCTGTTACTTGACAGCTTCATCCTTAGCATCTTTTAACCAATATACTCTGCATCCCTTCTCATCACATATCCAAACCAACATAATCTTGCCTCTCTGGCTTTGTCTCCAAACCTTCTAACCTGGGCTGACCCTCTAATATACTTATTCCTAATCCTGTCCACCCTTGCCACACCCAGTGCAAATCTTAACATCTTTAACTCTGTCACGTCCAGCTCTGACTCCTGCCTTTTTATAAATGCCACTGTCTCCAACCCATATAACATAGCTGGTCTCACTACCCTCTTGTAGACCTTCCCTTTCACTCTTACTGGTACTCGTCAGTCACAAATGACTCCTGACACTCTTCTCCACCCACTCCATCCTGCCTGTATTCTCTTCTTCACCTCTCTTCCACACTCACCATTACTCTGAACTGTTGATCCCAAGTATTTAAACTCATCCACCTTCACCACCTCTACTCCCTGCATCCTCACCATTCCTCTATCCTCCCTCTCATTCACACACATATATTCTGTCTTAGTCCTGCTGACCTTCATTCCTCTTCTCTCTAGAGCATATCTCCACCTCTCCAGGGTCTCATCCATCTGTTCCCTACTCTCACTACAGATCACAATGTCATCTGCAAGCACCATAGTCCACGGGGACTCCTGTCTAATCTAGTTTGTCAACCTGTCCATTACCATTCCAAATAAGAAAGGGCTCAAAGCTGATCCTTGATGTAATCCCACCTCCACCTTAAACGCATCTGTCACTCCCACCGCAGACATCACCACTGTCACACTACCCTCGTACATATCCTGTACCACTCTTACATACTTCTCTGACACTCTCGACTTCCTTATACAATACCGCAACTCCTCTCTAGGCACCCTGTCATATGCTTTCTCTAAGTCCACAAAGACACAATACAATTCCTTCTGACCTTCTCTGTACTTCTCCATCAAAACTCTCAGAGCAAACATTGCATCTGTAATGCTCTTTCCTGGCATGAAACCATACTGCTGATCACTAATCATCACCTCCCTTCTTAACCTAGCTTCTACTACTCTTTCCTATAACATCATGCTGTGACTGATCAATTTAATACCTCTGTAGTTACTCCAGCTCTGCACATCACCCTTATTCTTAAAAATCGGTACCAAAACACTTTTTCTCCATTCCTCAGCCATCCTCTCACTTTCCAAGATTTTATGGCTTAATAGGTAAGAGGAGAAAATCATGAGTATTTAGATATTTTTATCCTGGACATTCAGGATATTTTCAAATTCTAGTATGATTTAGATGTAGTCTGAGGTTGGTCTTAAAAACGAGGAGATTGTCTGATGGTGAAGGTAATGTTGTTCCATAGTTTAGCTATGCTTAACTATAATGAGTCACCATGTGAGCTGCTGGATTTCGAGATTCTATTTGCTGTAGGTCCTTTGATCAGGGTTTCCTTTAGGATTTGTACCATTTTGTTCTATTGCTGATGGCTGGGGTATTTGAGGGATGGTGTAGTACTTTATTTGCAGTTATGAGCTATGTATATGATATGTGGTAAGATAGTTCTAGTCACTTCAGTTTCTGCAAGAGAATAAAATGATGGGTTTGGTTTGGGAGGCTGGATGCAGATTTACTTTATTATAAAACTATTCTAGCTTGATCACTAGTATAGTCTGAAGATTAGTGAGAATTGTAGATGCATATAGCAGGCTAGGAAGTAACAGGAATGTTGCAATTACCTTTCTGCTGTGGACTGTGAGAAATGGCCTGGCTTTATAACGTATCCCTAATTTGTAGTGGGTTTTTTTTGGACAACAGCACTGATGTGCTGGTCAGATTTGTTTGTCATATATGATGACTTCCAGTAACTTGGTGTGGATAAATTGTTCTATTTTGGTTTTGTTAGATGAGACCATATTGTTAGTGCTAGCTGGTGGGAGGTTATAGGAGGTAAATGAGATTAATTTATTTTTGTGGGTGGGATTCTAGAGTACTTAGGATTGTTCCAGTTTGGTCTCAAAAGAGAAGGAGTCTTAGCAGATTGCTTGGAGTTGGGATCATATGGTGGCTGAGCAGACAGGAGTTGAATCATCAGCATATTGCATGATTGTTGCATGTTTGGCTGCCTTGTGTATGCCATTTATGAAAATGTTAAATAGTAGGGATCTTAGTATATTTTGGTCCCTTCCTTGCACATCATTCTTACTAGCCTGGTGCCTGGTGTCCCATGTCCTCGGACTTACTCCAGAATTGCTAGAGTCAGTTGTGGATCCTAAGGGTGTCCTGGGGACCTCTTTCCTTCTATTTGGAGGTGAGTTTATATGCCCTACCCACTTTCTCTTTCTCTGCCTCTCTTGCTCATTTACTACATCTGATGGCAACTCTCCTCTATGGAACATATCTCGCCATAGAGGGGGAATCATCATGAGTGCCTCCTCATCCAGGAGGGGTATGACCATCACTCCCTGCCACAGAGTTAGTCAACTGAGCCACTAATTGAACCTGGGTCATCTGCACTGTAGTCAGGGCTTTATCATTCTACACCACCAGAGCAGCCTCATAGGGCTATTAGTATTTACCCTGTGGTACTCTGATTTGTATTGGCTGGTGAGTAGGGAGTAGTTAAGGTAACTAAAAAAACATTTAACATTGGTGCTGTTCTAGTTCTAGTTGTGAAAACTTGTTGAGGAAAGCAGGGTGAGATATGGTATCAAATGCCTTTGAGAAGTGCAAAAATTGGGTGGAGACAGGGTTATCTATATTTCTCTTTTGGTTGACTGTGTCTAGAAAGTGTAGTATGGGTGGCAATTTCAGTGCTGTGATGGGGCTGGAAGCCATGTTGTGAGCAGGGAAAGTAAGTCTTTTTCTAGCAGAAACTCCAGGGTTTGATGATGGATGCTTCTTTCCAGTACTTTAGAGAGTGATGAGAGTACTGCAATAGGTTAATAGCTTGAAAGTTGAATGGCAGTACATCCTTTATATGTTGGCATAATATAAGAGGTTACCACATTTTAGGGCATACAATTCTTGTATGCATTTGTTTGATTAATATAGAGACTGGGTAGCTTATTCCATCTGCTCCTACAGGAACATTATCTGCTGCTAATGTAGTGGGTTTTGGTTTGTTCAAGTACTTTTTATTGTAGTAATTGGGACTGGTTCAAATATGAAATTATTTGTCCAATCAGTAATATAGTTTGAGGTGTTGGCAGATTTGAAAGGCCATAGCTCGGAAGTGTTCATTGAACCTACAAGATATGGTGGCATGTTAAGGTGAGCTTGGTATCTAGCTTTAAAAGATTGCTTGTAGCAGACCAGAACAGTTTGGAATTATTAGAGTATCTTGTCTTTGCTGTTATATAACACTTGTTCTTATCTTAAAGAACATGTTTTTTAGTAAGATTTCGTAGGCATCTCTAACTTTGGCAATTCTTGTTTTTTGTCTTTTGTGCCGTTTATTTGAAGCATTACCTCTACTTTTCATTATTTGCTTTGTTTTCATATATTTCCTGTCTGCAATGGTTCTTTGAGCTCTCTAGATGTATATGTATACACATATGTATATATGATTATATGTTATTACATTACCGATGAACTTTATCGACAGGAAATATGTGATAAAAGTTCATTGGCAATCATTTTCATCTAAAACAACATAGAAGTAAAATGATTGCAAATGAAACAAATACTTTATATTTACAATCACCTAAAATAACCAGAAACATTGCTTTTACGTTATGGACTTTATCCATCACACTCCCCGATGTGGGGGGGTCTGCCCCCACACCATAGGAAATTAAATAAACTTACTCAATGATTCATAAGTTCATATGTGTTTACTTGGTAACACTCACAAGGGCCTTTTTAAGCCTAGTCATGCATCCCAAATCTCTGACAAGTTCTGGTACCCTTGATAATTGTAAATAGGGGTTTAGGAAATGAAACATTTACAAGCAGGGGCCTGGGAGATGAACCATTTACATGTTGCCTGTGTCCATTAGAGACATAGGTGCCAATACAGGGATGAATTTCCTGCTTCTCATCCAATTGTCTAAGTTGCACTAGAATTGGGTTAGGGAGGAATTCTGCTTCACATGGATGCCTGATCTAGAGACAGGGTAGTCATTGGGATACATACTTGTCTCTCCAGTAGGTCCTATGTTATATCACAGACATGGTTTAAGTCTTTAGAATGGGTAATTCTGTTGTTGTCTGTTTTGCTGATATGCAAGAGGTCTGTCAGAGTGGGGTCAGACAATGCCCTGTAGGCTAGGCATAGATCTCCCCTCAACATCCTACAGGAGACAGGATACAGGGATAGGACCTTGTGGTGGTCTGCATAGGGCATTTTACTTATGCCCTGCATTCTTTTAGTTAGGAACCTCTGCAGATATTCCATTTGTTGAATATGCCTGGTTAGGTACATACCAAAGGGGGCATTGTACTCAAACATAGGTCTGATGAATGCTGAATACAGTGGACAAAGATTTCCTTGGACCTAGATGCCATACCATTCTTTATAAGTTGCACAATATAGAATGATTTCCTCACTGCTGTAGACACGTGATACTCAAAGGTTAGATTACTGTCTATGTGTGTCCTTAAGTCTCTGACTACTGGGTCAACTCTAAGGGGTATGTTCTCAATATGATAGTTACCATGGCTGGATGACTTGCCAAAGGATACTATTATACATTTCCTGGCATTTAGTTTTAGTCTATGGCTCTGACACCAGTTGTTTGTCTATGTCAGCCCTTCCTAAAGAACATTTGTGTTAGTGAAAGATTCGATGACAGCTCCTAATCTGCAATCATCTGCAAATCTAGTCAGCCAGAGACCACTGACATTGGCCTTGACTTCAGAGAAGTGAAGGCCAAAAAGGAGTGGCCCAGGGACTGATCCCTGAGGGACTTCACTTGTGGCTAGTCTCTGTATAGGCGGTTAACACTGGTCACATAACTGTGGAAAAAGTGTATAACTCTTAACAATATATTACAGTTGAGCTTTCACAGTTCAACTGTAACATAATGTGAATATGTACACCAATGACAAAAACTACCAAAAAATCAGCACTCCATGAGCACATGGTGCAACCAGTCTTATGACACACATGCACACACACACACACACACACACACACACATATATATATATATATATATATATATATATATATATATATATATATATATATATAGATATATGGTTCTCCTTCATATGATCAAATTTCGCTAAACTCAAAAGTCATAAACTCGAAACCAGAATCTCGAATTTAGAGAAACTCGAACATATGAAAGGGACAAAAAAAAAATTTAACACCTGTCAAATGTCTGCACCCACTACACACCCCCTACTTAAATAAACCTACTCCGAGATCGCACTATAGTGAAGGAAAGGGAACTCTCCCATTCCGTGCTATATACGTAAGCGCAAAATGGAAGATTTTCCATTCCTCCGCTATAATGCTGTCATGGAACATTCACATTTAAACTGCTAGGGTACAGGGGGACCTGGCTCTCTGCAACAAGGTAAATTACCTTTTTATTTTTTTAAACCTAAGGCTCCCATTCACAATTTCGAGTGAATGAAAGTTTGGGATTCTCGTCTCGAGATTATGAATTTTGAGCTTCTATCCATTCGATCTTGTGAAAGGGAGCCATGTATATATATATATATATATATATATATATATATATATATATATATATGTGTGTGTGTGTGTGTGTGTGTGTGTGTGTGTATGTGTGTTTGTGTGTGTATAATGTGTGTGTGTATGCACACACACACACACACATATATATATAGATATATATATATATATATATATATATATATATATATATACAGGGGGTCTACTTCAGTAGACCAAACTCTCACTTACCCGACTTTCATAATGCACAGACGAAAAGGCTGACAACCCCATAACACCAACGTCCTGGAACACCGACTTTCCAGTCCAGCTATATAACTGCTTGTCCACCATGTTTCAACTTTGCCCCTAAACCCCGTGGTAGTCTGCTCTCAGAGTTGGTATATTTAGTTAAGGATGTGTGGGGAGCAAAGCCCCCCACATGGGTGGGTTTACTTTGCTTCGATTTTAATTTATTTTTCAGGTTGGCCAAGCAGTTACTTACAAACTGAAGTAAAAATGCCACAAAAGTTTAACAGCTTACAACCCCGGTCTGTTCAGATCCCCAGGAAATGCTGTGTAATAGGTAGGACCCTTAAAAAACCTCTTTGATAAAAAATATTTAAAATAGGATAAGTGCTTTCATTTTGTTTCACCACAAAATTTCATCAGATAATTCCAAAGAAGTATGGCTAAGAATTTATGTAAGAATTCACTCCTCAGCAGCCAATGAAAGTGTCAAAATTTGGCCAGCACCCCCTTAAAGAGAAACTTGTTTTATCTTCTTAATTGGCATAAATAGAGCCATAATTTGCACC
Organism: Protopterus annectens; assembly: GCF_019279795.1. NCBI lineage: Eukaryota > Metazoa > Chordata > Ceratodontiformes > Protopteridae > Protopterus > Protopterus annectens. The sequence goes on from NC_056730.1 coordinate 1,142,912,155, forward strand.
CATGGCCAAACCTTGGTTTTGATGACATAATTTTACTTCATGGAAAATATAGTTGTTGGTAAGGACAATTTTCAACAAATCTTCCAGTAGACTAGTCTAATCATTGCTCAAGCCTTTGTTTTCAAGAAACTCATGGAATCAGTTTAGTCCCACCTCATGTGGTATCACCGTGTACAAATCAACCACATCAGTAGTGATAAGTAGGTCAGTCTCCACATAGGTGGTGTTATTGATGAATTTTAAGAACTCCATTTATGCCAATCTTGTAATGGCTAAATGAGAACAAGCCTTTATGTTCAATAGCCCCTTTTATACATCTGTGAGATTTTACATCAGGTACCTGGATGATTTGTTTATCATCTGGCGGGATACTGAGGAGAAGGGTGATGGAATTTATGCACTACATCAACTCAACCACAGAGTTTTTGAAATTTACAATAAATAAGGGTAAGTTTAATATTTCTTAGCTGGATTTTTTTGTCCAAGGACTCGAATAATGGTCATTATGTTTCGAGGATTTATCGAAAGCCAACTTACTCCAACTCCTTCCTCCATTTTTCAAGTGCTCATTCTGTTGCCCAATAGAAATTAGTAGTAAAGGGACAATTTGTGAGGGCCACAAGAATGGTTACCCTGGAAGAGCACTTCTGGGAAGAGTGTACTATCTTGGAAAACATGTTTTTGCAAGAGGTTACCCATAAGAGTTTGTATCTGACATCAAGGAGGAAGTGGTGATGAAAAGAAAAAGGAATTACTACATCCCGATACTCAATAATAATGGTGCTGTTAGATTTGAAACTGGCAAAGAAGATAACAATGAAACCAATGATCTGGGGAGTACTTCCATTACTGATTTTAACCAAGATCATCAGACTATAAGATGGATACTGAAGAAGAATTGGGATTTATTTAAAGAAAACAGGGAACTTTTACAACTACTTCCAGAGTGCCCTTTGGTGGTTTTTAGAAGATGGAAGAGCATAAAGAACATGTTAGAGGGTACAATGCTTAATATTAATTCAACCAGTAATGTTTGTAGAATAACCAAATGTGGGTGATGTTCGTTCTGTAAGGATATCTAAGTGGTGATTCTTTTTGGATAAGAAACCAACATGTTTAGGTTAAAGGAAAATTTGATTGTAACAGCAAAGGTGTGGCCTGTGCTGCTCTCTGCCAGGTATGTCCATCATTTTATACTGGAAAGACTGAACGTGCCTTAAAAGAAAGGATGTATGAACATCTTTACGATATATGAAAAGTCCAAATTATGAATGCCCTGGCTAAACATGTAACAGAATTTCACAATCATTACTTTTACTTTCTAGTTGTTGAGCAGATCCAGCAAGGGACTAGAGGAGGCCTGTTGCATTTATTTCTAGAAAGAAGGGAAGTATTTTGGCAGCTGGCATTTCAAGATGATGTTTGGCCAGGTATTAATGAATGTATGTCCATTTCCAGTCTCTGAAAATTAAAGGTTTTAAGAAGATAAAGCAAGTTGCCCTTTAAGGGGGGTGCTTCCTCAATTTTGACAGTTTGTTTGGCTGCTGAGGACTGAACTCTTTAAATTCTTAGCCCTACTTACTTGGATTTGTTTGATGAAGTTTTGTGGTGAAACAAAATGAAAGCGTTTATCTTATTTTAAATAATTTTTATTAAGAGTTTTTTTAACGGCCCTACCTGCTACACAGCATTTTCTGGAGATTTGCATCTTGTTGTTCAGAACAGAGCGGGGTTGTTAAACTGTTGAACTTTTGTGACTTTTACTTAACTTTATAGTTTTGTTGCTTTTTCAGCTTATGAGTTTTGTTTGTTATGGCCTCAGAAGCAGTTACTTACCTGGAGTGGAAAGTCGGTGTTCCAGAACATTGGTGATATGGGGTCATCGGCATTTTCGTCTTGTCATTATGAAAGTCGAATAGGTGAGAGTTCGGTCTACTGATACACACACACACACACACACACACACACACACACACACACACACACACACACACACACACACACACACACACACACACACACACATATATAATAAGAACCAAAAAGACACTAAAATTAGGAAATGCACACAACTCATGTTTATTTAGTAGACCACAACTCATGTTTATTTAGTAGACCACAAACTAAACTGATAGCACGTTTGGCTTTGCAGTCTCAAAATAAAATAATCAGTACCTTCATTAAAGTGTTTAATCCACTCAGCCCTTCCATGGTACAAGCTGCCTCACAACCAATAAAAAAGTCTTGGCCCAACTCTCAGCTAGTTCCACAAGTTCACTGCAAGACAATAGGCCTCTTCTAGCCCCTGCTTTCAGCTTCAGCCACCATGTGGCAGCAGTAGTTACTGCCACTAGATAAACTTCACAGATTAGCCCGTAAATTAGCTCTTCCCCTGACTCCTCACTTCCAGATCTTCCTTTCAGGTGTTCTTTCAGTGAAGAACTAACTTCCTGAGTGTAGCCCTTCAAGTGATTCTCTTTTAATGCTACAGAACTCAAAAGTAATGTAATTTCCATAATTACTGTGAGAATGTTCCCATACTCATCAAATTCCCATACATTCTCACAAAACATTTAAAGAAACTAATTTGTTACAGTATCACAGCTGTTAAAGCATATATATTTATAGACACACACAAACACACACACACACACACACACACACACACACACACACACACACACACACACACACACACACTCATATACATACATTCATAAACATATAAGTATAAAATGAAATGTATACTGAGAACAGCAATTGGTCAGTACTTAAATTTCCTAGCAGTTTAGTGTAGAGGGTGAAGGCTATAAGCTGCTAATTAATGTTGCAGTGGTTTGAGTACACAAGCTTAGGCCCAGTTTGCCCACTGTGTGATCCATACCAAGTCACTTAAACAGTGAGCCAGATTCTGTAAAGATTGAGGACTCTAGCGCATTACAAAGATATTAGCTCAAAGCATGCAAATAACACTGTAATATGCTAATGTATGGCAAGAAACTCTGACTACATTAGCACTCAATGAAGTTCTGCTGTTACAACTGCTCACTATAGAAACACACAAGTAATCTGTAATTATAAGAAATGGTTGTCCAATAATGTTGTACATTAACAAAATAAATGGAAAGATGATAACAAATCAAGAATCCCAATAGTTGTTTAGAAAAATAAAACCTGTACAGTAAGGTTACAGACAGCTATGGAATGTTACTGACTCTGTTGTGATTGAAAAATTATTTTATGTATGCTGCTCATATGCTGTGTTGGAACTTGCTGGACTGGACTTAAAGTCTTCTTTAGACACACAGTCTTGCTGTGCTGTTTACTACTGAATCAGAGACACAGAGCTTTGCATGACTCCATCTGTAGTCTGTTTAAAGCACCAAGCCTTTCAAATTGCACACTGATAAAGAAATATATTTTACAGCTATAAGCACAGTTACAGATAACTTATTTTATAATAAACCACACGTACTTTTTCTGCCAGATTGTAGCATATATTTACAAAGTTTTCCTTCATTACAGATATGAATGATGACTTCTACATAATATGTCTCTCTCTGCCTCTCTCCCATAACTGAATTACCATAGTTGTTATATAGAGTGCTAGTCATGCACATAGATTTTGTTATTTCCTCTTGGTATCTTTTTTGGCCTTCTGTGGGAAGTCACATAATGTCTGTTTTTAGACTTTTCTATTGTCCTGTCAGCAGTTCTGCTGATGTGAAAATGCACAAATGCATGCAATCAGAATAACAGAAGTATGAAAGGAAACATCTGTCTTGTTCCTATTGAAACAACATCACGTATTGCTGAGTTTATAAAAAAGGATGTCTGTTAATAGATATTTGTTCTACAAACATGAGAAAATCATGTAATACTTGCTTTCAAATATTGCTTTGTTAGGCTTTTTCTGATGCTGTGAAGAAAAGCCTGTCTGTTATACACATAGTATGAATGCCTATTTTACATTGCTAAACTCTATACATATATTTAAGCAAACTTTTTATTCTATGTTTTATCGTTCAGCATATTTACAACAGAATTAATTTCAGCCTTATATTCATAATGTCTAACAATTCCCTCTTTTTCTAAACATACTTAAAACACTTTATACTGATATGTATTTTCTGAATAGATCATATAGAAACACATTAAAAAACAAAAGCTTTAGTCTTTTTTTTGATACAAGTCAAAATGCAATTTTACACAGTTAATACAATGATGTTAAGTATTACTACCAAAACTGAATGTATCTAACAACTTTTTCTGTAGACCATAATGTGAAACTATTTTATTAGTTATGAGCTGTGTCTGCTTTAATTTTATTTTTTAACTTGATTAATTTGTTTTTTTTTTTTTTTTTTGCAATCACAGAATTTAATTTATGACTTAGAACTGTTCCATTAACTTTTTGCAACTGTTGAATTAACTGTAAGAGACAAGAACCATGTGCTACTGCAAGCATTTATACACTGCTGAAAATATACAGTTTTAATGTCATTTTAACCATCACATTTCTAAACTGTCCATACACTTTAGTTGACAGTGAAGTATACACTGAAGAATGCTATTTACATATTAGTCCATTAGCTGTATGAATACAATATTTTAATATATTTTTTAACTGGGATAACCAATACTGATACAGATAAAATGGTGGTACAAAACCCAGTAATGAGACTCCAACTTAAAACCAGTGATAATATTACAACTTGACAAATTACTTTTGAACTTATTACAGTGTATCCTGTATAGTATGTATTTATACAGACTGTTTGTTATTCATGCATTTCAATCTAGTAGGTATCCTGGACCCATTTGTTTCTACACATATTCATTGCTAGACATTAATTTAATTTGTACTGAATTATTTTGTATTTGCACATACAAAGAGTGTAAAGTACACTTAGTCCAATCTTACAAATTTAGTAACATTAACATCAAGCAAAATCTTGGAAAATTGTTATGTCTCTTTAGAAATATCTAGTGGAATTGGCACCAAAGGCATACATTCTGTTATTTTAAACTACATACTCAGCAATTAGAAACATTCATGCTTTTTTATACCAACATTGTTTTGCCAAAAACATATTAAAAATAGTGACCAGTCTTGCTATTAGAAACATTTATGCTTTTTGAATATCTTTATTTTCTCTTGTATAGCTTTAATAAAGCAATTTTAAACCCATATCTTGTATAGCTTTGCGGTTTAACAGGTTGTAAATGCAATTTAATATTAATAACTAGCATGATAACTATTAGCAACTTGCAAAATATCTTATCCTGTCAGGTTTAATCTGTTTACCAATATTTCTAATGTACTAATACCTGTTTTCCCCTCCCCCTTGAAAGGGTATTGTCAAGAAGGAATGAGATATTATTTCTTCCTGTAACTTTATTTTAGACCATTTTGCAATACTGCTCACACAGTCAGTGCAAAACTGAGAAAGTACCCCACCCTTGTAGTATTGTACTATTGTTTATCAGTTTTATAATGTATGTCATCCCAACACTGTGGTTATACATTTGTTTTATTAGGTTATTAAACTATAGACCTTTGTCTGATTTGATCATTTTTTGTCTGTTATCAATGACAGAATGTATTTTTTGTTGCTTTTGCTGTCTACTACTACTAGTAGTTATTTGTATCCTCCTGTATACTTTATTTGAACTGTATGTATACTATAACCCAACTGCTAACTGTAACTTGATATAAATGAGTTTTTTTTTACTTTTAACATTTACTTGCAAACAGATTATCAGTGACATATATGCACAATTCTGACATTTTATTGCAATTACCAAATAGTGTTGCCTGTAAATATTTAACAATTATATTTTAATAACAATAATAGTTTAGAAAAATATAAGCCACTTTTCTGGCAATCAGTCTTGTTTTTGATCTTGTTTTTACAACATTTTCTGTAACTAGTTATCTAGTCTGGGAAGGTCTGAGTTCACATTTTATACTTTATAAACTATAGTTAACTTTTTTAGCATTGTTCTTTAAATCATTTGTTAATACACTTACAGTAGTAAAACATTTGGAAATATAATAAGTATTTGTGATTTGCATAACTATGCATTTATACTACATAAATAGACATTTTACAATTAGCTTACATGGATTTCAGTATTTTTTGTTTATTTAACTGTACTGCCATTAATTTTACAAAAACTGTTTGACTAATACCATCTGTGATTTTATTTATTTTTAAAATTTAGAACTTTAACTGTTTGGTGTGGTGTTACTATACAATTATAAAAAAATGTAAAAAACAAAATAGATATTAGCTTAACTAACACATGTTTATATTTACATTATTTATATTTGCTGTTGTCTGCCTGTTATTATTGTGTTTTATAACAGATGTATGAAAAGAAAATGCATGCATGACTGTCTTGTATCTTTATATCTTTATACAAGCATGTCAGTCTTGTGACGTTAAATCTCTACTGTTATTAACTATTTTCATTTGATTCTTATACACCAAAACTGTTGTGTACTTTTTGACTATGCTATTAGAATAGCAGTTATATGATATATTTTACTGTATCACTGATAAATGTCTTGCTTTAACTGAATGAAAGTAAAACATTTAAGAATGATTTGTCCATACATCAGATCTTAGTATGTATGCGTAACCATTTTCAAAACATAAACATATTATAAAATATATTTCTTTTGTACAAATCAGCTGTAGTTTTCTGTTCTTTTTAAGCTTAACTGTTATATGGAGGAAGTCAGTCTCTGTCAGTTTAGCTAATTTATTTTCTTTATCCTGCAACTGCTGTTCAAGAGTTTCCTCATAGTCTGCCTGATATGTCTCAGGAGCCTGTTCTGCTGAATCTGGAACTCCTAAGCACTTTTGAAAAAATGTATGTATAACCTGTCTAAGTTTCCTGAACTCACTGTGTCTGTCTTTTAAAAGTTTACTAAATTCTTTTATAACAATATTACTACAGTTTCTGTCAATAACTGATTCAACTGTTGTAACTCTGAAATAAACATTTTACATCTGGTAACAGAACATAACTGTCTAACATTTGAATATAATGTCAGCATATTAACTTTTCTTGGTTCTTTACCATTAAAAGTTTTGTCTGTACAGTCTAACCTTTGAATAGTGGCATGCACTGTATTTTTATGACATTGTACACACAATAAACATTTTTATACCACACATGATTTTGTTTCAGATACCAGTCAAATATTGTAATCCATTTGCATAATGCCTTACTATTAACTTGCCCTAATAAGGTTTTACATTTGCTAATATGCTGTATATACATTTCATTCTGTTAGTATTATTATTACCTCTATGGCATTCATACTGTATGTAACACAGAATTTTTTTTTTACCAGTTAACAGAAAGGCAGATGGCCAGGCTGCTTTACTGTAGATATTTGAAAAGTTTCTGTAGTCACTTGTGAAGTTGGTACAGCAAAACTGGCAGTTTCAGTCTTACAACTTTGTATTGTACCTTTTTTGGAGAATTTATGGCACTGCTCACCTTCCTGCACTGCAGTCTCTCCAGATTCAGACGTCTGATGAACTGTATTGCTACAAACTGTAGAAAACTGTGGAAAACTGAAGTACTTCACATAAACATTAGTTACTGTGCTTTTACAGGAGTGACCTTATACAAGACATTACCCACTCACTCCCCCTGTTTTTAGATACAGGCTAGGAACATTCGTTAGGGTCACCATTGAAAATTTTATTTTATGTATGCTGTGTTGGAATTTGCTGGACTGGACTTAAAGTCTTCTTAAGACACACAGTCTTGCTGTGCTGTTTACTGCTGAATCAGAGACACGGAGCTTTGCATGACTCCATCTGTAGTCTGTTTAAAGCACCAAGCCTTTCAAATTGCACACTGATAAAGAAATATATTTTGCAGCTATAAGCACAGTTACAGATAACGTATTTTATAATAAACCACATGTACTCTTTCTGTCAGATTGTAGCATATATTTACAAAGTTTTCCTTCATTACAGATATGAATGATGACTTCTACACAATATGTCTCTCTCTACCTCTCTCCCATAACTGAATTACTGCAGTTGTTATATAGAGTGCTAGTCACACACATAGATTTTGTTATTTCCTCTTGGTATCTTTTTTGGCCTTCTGTGGGAAGTCACATAATGTCTGTTTTTAGACTTTTCTATTGTCTTGTCAGCAGTTCTGCTGATGTGAAAATGCACAAATACACACAATCAGAATAACAGAAGTATGAAAGGAAACATCTGTTCTGTTCCTACTGAAAAAACATCATGTATTGCTGAGTTTATAAAAAAGGATGTCTGTTAATAGATATTTGTTCTGCAAACATGAGAAAAGCATGTAATACTTGCTTTCCAATATTGCTTTGTTAGGCTTTTTCTGATGCTCTGAAGAGGAGCCTGTCTGTTATACATATAGTATGAATGCCCATTTTACATTGCTAAACTCTATACATACATTCAAGCAAACTTTTTATTCTATGCTTTATCTTTCAGCATATTTACAACAGAATTAATTTCGGCCTTATATTCATCATCTCTAACAGTGATAACCAAAAACAAAAAAAAAAACAAATGCCAAGTATCCCAAATTAAGCCGTATGGCATTTGTAACTTAAATTTGCAAGAGTCCACAGAAATATCTCAGACAACCATGGATATTCCCGTATGCCATCCATTAATGTACAATATGTGCTTCCAAACTGCAAGGCTATTTTTAATACACACACACACACACACACACACACACACACACACACACACACACACACACACACACACACACACACACACACACACACACATATAGACTAAAAGCTCATTTGACTGACAAACATTTTAGTTGGACCAAATGACTGAAACTTCATTTGACTGACACCTCATTTGACTGACAGTTCATTTGACAGACAATTACTACTGGCAGTGTCTAGAGCACTGTAAGGCAAATAAAAGAAATATGTTCTTTTTCCCACTGTAGAGTGACCCTGGAGTTAGTATATATAGTTGGGGGGGGGTGCTGCCTCCCACTTACTTTGGTTTTACTAAACAATATAAAACCAAAAACAGAGAATATAATATAAAACTAAGTGGGGGGCTATGCCACCCACACCCCCATGCGGGGTACTATGCCCCCACACCCTCTAACTATATATACTAACTCCAGGGTCGCACTACAGTGGGGAAAATTACATGTTCCTTTTACTTGCCTTACAGTGCTCTAGACACTGCCAGTACTAATTGTCAGTCAAATGAAGTGTCAGTGAAATGAAGTTTCAGTCATTTGGTCTCAGTCAAATGAGTGTCAGTCAAATGAGCTTTCAGTCAAATGAAGGTAACCCATATATATATAAATATATATATATATATATATATATATATATATATATATATATTTTTTTTTTTTTCACATGACTCCTTACACTAAACTCAGAGACAACTACGGATATCTACAGAACACATGTAGCATTAAAAAATATCAGCTTGTTCTTACAGATTCTGATAGAATCCATAAATTTCCTAATAAAAAAATTTAAAGGTGAAGGGGAATTATGGTCACTTCACATAGCTAATGGTCTCTAACAATGGGTTCAGGACACACCCAAGGAAGGTGGAAAACAGAAATGAAGATGTGGGGTGTGGTTGAAGAAAAGGGAGAAACAAGAGGGTTGTTGGATCAGGAAAATCAAGGGAAAAGTCATAGGGAAAGGGCATTTTTTTGTGATGGGAATAGACCCCATTTTTTCTGTTTTTTTTTTTTTTAAAGAATGGAAGGAAAGGTAAACGTAGGGATAGAGGAGGTGAAGGTAATCATTGAAAAAGAATAGTCTGCGGATCCACCAATAAATGCCACACGTCCTGAATGGTAAAAGCCGATTTATTGTAACAAAGAGAACTAATCATGAACTTGCTGCAATACAAATACAATACATATTATCCTACAGTTTCAAAATATCAGTTAAACCTCTAGTATTAATATGATGAGATTATATATATTCATGTATTACATATATTACATATATATTATTATGTCATTAGTTTTACTAGTGTATTAGGGTACTTTAGTTACATTTACACATGTTTATATATTTTAACAATTTTTAATAATTTATAACAATTTTTATACAGCCTTATATGTATTGTAGTTGTATGGGTTAATCATAGTTAGTGATTGTATTTATTTTTGTTTTTATTGCTGTATTTAAAGTATTATACTATGAATTTATTATGTAAACATTAATATGACACATGCATTTCATTTAATTTTACATCTTTTATTACCATTTTCAATATTTTTATTCAGTATTGAGGGGTATATGTGATTTTCACTGTGAAGTTACAGGAAACGTCACATTTTTAAACACGTACATATATATTTAAACATGCATATAATATTTTAAAAGGTATGTTTTAAAATAAGTTTTTTACACTCCTATGTGGAGTTTAGTTATTGTTGATTATCAGATATGATTTGTTTTATACTTTGAAACTGTAGGATGATATGTATTAGAAACTCAGCGCTACTAAAAATTTGAGCGCAACTGTTTCTTTAAGAAGTTTGAATTTTTAGGCGCCAAAAAAGGTTCTTAAACCATTTTCTTGTACTTGGCGTCTACTTCTGATGAAGCCCAGATGTTATGGGTGAAAGCGCTTAACAGTATCTCATAGTATGTATTTTGATTTTACGGAGTTTGTATTGCAGCAAGTTCGTGATTAGTTCTCTTTGTTACAATAAATTGGCTTTTACCATTCAGGACATGTGGCACTTATTGGTGGATCTGCAGACTATTCTTTTTCAGTGTTTGATCTTCACTTGTGTTATTCAGTTGTTGTCTAAGGTAATCATAGATGATATACCCATAGAATAAATAGCACAAGAAAGACAAAGGTTGGATCTTGAATGTTCAGGCCAAAATCTGTATATGGTGATCACAGTCAGCAATTTGCAGATAGAATGAATGATTGTCTGACATACTAAACATCCATAGTTGTCCCCTGCCCTGTCATCAAAGTGTAGCAGGATGATGTATCTGATCAAATTAAAAATAACTAGGATAGTGATGTATCTGTAACAGGTCTAGCATGACTGTCAAGTAAAAATCATTTGGAAACTATCACCCACAAGTTAATTGTGTTTCTATTACAAATGTATATCAATGTATAATTTATGAATGTGTCATCATTTTCTTTCTCCACCCCACCCTACAATTGCAAATTAAAAAACCCACTAAATATTGGTATGTGAACATTTCATTAACCATGGACATTTGTCCTGTTTCAAAAATATATGCATGTCTGTTGTTGCATGTGCCCTGGTCATACCTGCAAACCTGCAAACCTGATGGCCTGTTGCCATTAATCAACCCTGCATGTTGTTCGATTGTGTATTTCCGTTCAAATAATGCATGTGATATTGATATGCCCGTTGTTCAATGGTGTTAATATCTGGGTGTTTGTTTAATGGGAATACCAATGCATGCTGTTACAACTAATTTGAATGGAATAATATGCCACTAACCCAAACTAACATAACATACACACAAACCCAGAACGCTTGGGAAGGCAGGTCCCAGCGGACCCACCTCTCCCACCTCAGCTGGCGACTGCACCTGGCACTAGTGCCCAGGCCGGACCCTCCTCCGGTGGCCCTGTGCCACCTTCGGGTGGATGCGCTGCAGGGGATGGGGCCCGTCCCCCCTCTGCAAGCGTGGCCGGAGGAGCACGTCCACTCACCCTCCAAGGTGTCCGGTCTGTGGTGCAAAGGGAGATCCAAGACTCTGTTCTTGGGCCCCTACACCAGCTTGAGGCCCGGGTGGCACAGCTTACGGGCTTGCCCATTGTCCCGCCTGCACAGCCCCCAGCACAGCCCCATCCTGGGCTGTGAAGGAACAGTGGCAACTGCCTATGGGTGGGGATATCAGTTCCACTGTTGCCATCTGTGAGCTCATGTGTCTTGGATATCCCAACCTCCATCCCCGTCAATTGTGTAACCCCCCCCACATGTGTCATACACCGCCCCTGTATGCGTCTTGTCTGTCTTGTCTGTTAACCTACCCAACCTACCTCCCCAGCTATACCGACTACCTCACCTGACAAACCACTCTCACCTGATAAAAAAACAAAAAAAAGGGCACTCTGTACCCACAAAAAAATGACGCCCATACATAGCTGTCCATGTTGCACACATGTCCGCTGGACATTGAAACTGTTAATTACAATTGGCTGTACAACAGGTATTAATGTTGTCCTGACACCTCTCTCAGGGGTGGAAGGTTCCAAATTTCACACCAATTTGCATACAAATGCACAGCTGTTGCTGAGAAAGACATGGGCAGCTATGGGCCTCACCTACATCCTTCCTGCAAATTCCAAGCTTGTTTCCCTACTGTCTTATCCTCTTTGTGACCCCTTTTTCACCACTTTCCTGTCACCTCTTTTTCTTTTCTTTCAAAGAAAATAGCGCTGGTGTGCGCTTGTGTGCGCGGAGCTCACTGCCAGTGCGCATGTGTGAGCTCCGCGCAAACGAGCGCAGACCTGGTTTTAAATGCTTAAAAGTGCCTCTGGCACTTTTGATTGACAGGTCCTGTACTCATTTCGAAAGAAAAATAAATATCCACTGTCAGTCTCGAACCCAGGACGTTGGTAAGACTAGTCTGTATGACTTACCACTAAGCCATGACTCTCATACAAGAGCATAGTGCTAAAATATATATAACATGTAATAGTAGGAATCAATATAAAGGGAATATAGGATGTGTACTACCCAAAGCATGTCAGGTAGATTTTTAATACCTGAATTACTGGATTCCCATACTAGATTAGTGTTCACGGAAACAGCCCTGCTAATTGTTAGCTTGTACATAATAATGTAAGGTAATGTACATATATGAAAGTATTATATGTACACACACACACACATATATATATATATATATATATATATATATATATATATATATATATAAATATATTAATACATGTGAAATATAGTGGTAGGTGTCAGTATTCACACACACTCACAACAGGGAACAGTGAAAATAAATGCAGCAACCAGAATCTGCAACACAGCCTGACTCCTGTGAGACATACTAACCTCTTTAACTGCTTAAAGGTGCCTCCAACACTTTGATTGATAGGCCCTGTACTCAATTTGAAAGCAAAATATAAGCATACTAGTAGGCCCTACCACAAGACCATTGTAACACTAGTCTGTATGACCTACCAGTAAGCCATGACTCTCATACAGGAATATAGTGCTAAAAGAAGTGGAACATGTAATAGTAGGAATGAAGATAAAGGCAATATAGTATGTGTACTACCCAAAGCATGTCAGGCAGACTTTTACTGTCCCAAATACTGGATTCCCATACTAGTGTAGTGTTAACAGAAACAGCCCTGCTAATTGTTAGCTTGTACCCAATAATGTCAGCTAATGTACATATATGAAAGTATGTATATGTACATATATATATATATATATATATATATATATATATATATATATATATATATATATATAGCAATACATATGAAATATAGTTGTAGGTGTCAGTATGCATACACACTCACTACAGGGAACAGGTGAGAGAAATGCAGCAACCTGAATTTACAACACAGCATGAAGCATGAGAGACATACTAACCTTCACACTCACAGAACACTGTCAACAGCATACCAGCATGGTCCACACCCTTACAATCTGAAAGGGCAATGCCTATCTCACATACCCTTTTATAGCACTGTCCTGAAATCACAGTGAGACATGCAATCAGTACACAACTGGCTGCATGCAATTAGCAAATGCTGCCTTACAATTGGTGCAGAGGCCATCACATGGACCTATGCAGATACCTACAAAAGCATCCAGTACCCACACTCCACACATGCAATACATTCATTGCACAAAACCGACAGAGAAAGAGAGAGACAGAGAGAGAAAAAAACAGAAATAAAGACAGCCAGCAGCAAAACCAGCAGCAGCAGCAGCAAACAGCAAGCAGCACCACTGACACAGCAACAGCTGCCACAAACACAGGTAATGCAAAGTAGCAGGTTAATACTGTGTTTACTGTGACACCTCCAAATTTATCATAGTTCACTATCTATAGGTATGTCCATGAGATAGGTTGTGTGTACATAGTCCTGAAATATATACATATGTAATATTGCTGTACATGTTGTCCATACTTAAAACTTCCATAGCTTAGAACACAAGGCCAGTTATGCATATGATGCAGTAGTTCCCAGGGTCAGTAGAGGTTCCTCCTCATTGGTGTGGGACCACTGTGTATGTATGGCACTGTTCAGGTACATATCCTGTAGTATGGCCAGGGATTAATATCAGTCTGTAATGTGGTGCTATGTCCTCTAGGGGTGAATGCATCACACATCCAGGGATACCATTTTGTAACAGTGATGCTATGTGTTCTGCAATGTTGAGGGTGGCCCTCACCTGGACATGTGAGATGATAGGGAGGTTACAGTCATCTGTGATAACTAATTCCACTTATGTAGGAGAATGGGGGGGGTACCTGCACCTAAACTGTCTGCAACAATGTTACCAATATCTGTGCATTTGGTGAATGTGAAGCATCTTAACACTGCTGACCACAGATGCATTGCCTTCATGTGAATCTGCCCTGTGCTGCAGTAGCCTCCTGCTATTGTTATACAATGTGCCTGTATCTGTAGTCCACTGGACAGGATAAATAAGTGGTGTGCATATGGTGTGGGTTAGATATGTGTGTGCACAGTACATGCACTATGTGGGATGTCTGTGGTAAGCTTTTGTAAAGGGGCCAGCAGTGTGTGTTATGGCTTCCACTGGCCCAGTGGGCTGCATGGATAGCATCACAGTTCTAACTAGTGAATAACTGTGTATTTACATGCATACATAGCAAGGTAGTGTACTGTGCTTGTGGTGTTGTTGGAATATGTATATCCAGGCTGAGTAATGTGTGTCCACATCACGGGGTTGGATGGCAACACACATACAGTATGTAGGGATGAACACCCAGAGTGTTTCAGACGTGTTGCCTGTGCAGAAATATCTGGCCATTACCTGTGCATCCCCCACAACACACACACATGCAACATATGGCAGAAGTACTATAGCAGTACACATAGGTTCATAGGTTCATGCCAGGCTATTTGCCCTAGGGCATTGATAAGCCTAGTAGAATGTGTTTGTCTTTTGCCACCCAATTAAAATTTATGCTGCTATGCCCGTTTCTGAGGTTAGTATACTGTGCCTCTGTCTAACAGTGACATAGAAGTGATACCCGGGGTACAACTATGATCTCCATCCACTCATCCAGATTCCTATGGAAGAGAGTCAATGAGGGACTCTGCCTAACCTGTACTGTGAGTTCATTACAGAGTGAAGGGAGCCTCTGGGTTAGGAATATGCCCCTCCAGCATGTCCTATTTATGTCAGTGCTAAGGTTCAGGTCTCCTGAGCGTGTGGCTGTATGGGACTTTGATTTCCTGAGGTGCAGCATGTTCATTACTTCTGGGTTGGACGTGGCTGTATATGGCAGGCACAGATTGCCTCTGAACAGGCAGTATGCCACTGAGTCCAGCTGGATTTTCTTTAACTGGGCAGCATATGGCATCTGTTTGAGCCCTTTGATCCTCTTGATGAGGTACTGTTGGGCTTTACCAGTTGCTGTAGGTGTCTGGTTAGGTACATCCCAAAAGGTGCATTGTACTCAATGATAGGCCTGTTGATGGATGAGTAAAGAGGCACAATGACCTCCCCTGCCGTACATGTGAATCCCTTCATGATTAGCTGGGCTATATAACATGTCTTTCAATCCACGTTGGCTATGTGGTTGACAAATGACAGATTGCTATCAAGTTTGTTCCCCAGGTCCCCAATTACGTCTTCTGTACTCAATGGCTTAACACCTATGTGGTACTTTGCCACCAATGTGGAGGTGTGGGAATCTGCGATGAATATTGATACTCCCCCTCCTTTGTTGTCTGGTCCAAGTGTTGGGGCCGACAAGAATGGTAACAGGTATAACTTGTTAGTGCTGGTGTGCTCCTGGGAAACCTGTATCTAGGTATATTCTGGTACATGTGCGTGTTACAGTAGCATGTAGCACTATACTGAGTACTGGCAGTTGTCTGTTGTCATGTTGTTTGTATAGAGTAAAAGGATTGTTCATTTATCCTACTTCGTTTTGTGGACATTACTTGAAGAAGTGTTACCTTACATGCGTTATTGGTACCAACACCTTCTCTTTTGTTGTTTTGTTTGTATAGGGTGCTGTCAACATCACTGTTTGTTAAGGGAAATGTGCACCCTGCAGTGCATAGCCCCATTTGGCAAAAGAAACATCCCACCCCCACCATTGTGCACACACACTAACCCCACCCACAGTAAAACACATACTTTCCATTTGCAAGATTCAAACCCCTGCCTAACTGTGTTATGACACTAGAGGCCAACACATTAGCAGAGTGCGCTATTTGCATTAATGGAAGACGCTCTTTCTAATGCTCTACTTAGAGGGTGCTGACATCATCTGTGTTTAGAAAGAGGGATGTGCACCCTGTAGTGTGTTCTCCCAGTTGGCAAAAGGCACTTTTCCCTCACAGCATTATGCACACACACAAACCCCACTCATATTAACACACATACATTCCCATTGCAGGATTCAAACCCCTATCTAACTATGTTATGACACCAGAGAAAAACACATTAGCAGAGCACGCTATACGAACTACTGGAAAACTTTATTTCAGGTAATATAGTTATACAGTGCTGACATCATCAGTGTTTCAAAAAGGGAATCTGCATCCTGTAGTGTACTGTCACAGTTGCTAATAGGGGCATTTCCCACACACACATCAATGTGTTTGAGGTTTGCATATGTGGGGGATCCAGTACTCCAGTGTGATTAGTATATGGTTCGATTGCAACAATGAAGGATATACTTCAAGTGGTGAGCATTTTGTACTCATGTTTGTGATGATCAGGTCTAGTATATCTGCCCCTCTTGTGGGAAAGTTGACTACCTGTTCCATAGCTAAAGACTGTCTGAACTATGGGAACCCTAGAGCTTGGGTATTGTGGCTTGAGTAATGTTCACAGTCTATGTTTGGGTAGCTGACGTCACCCAGTATGATGGTGTTTGCAGAGAAATCTATACTCTCCTGTGTCAGCATGAAGGCTGTGTGGGAGTCCTGAGTTTGAGAGGGTGCTGTAAGAGCTCCTCTGTGTCTCTTTCCATGTGGTCCAGGGAGGTACGTCTCAGGTTGTTCACACCAGCATGGACAATGACTGCCTCATACTTGTACTTGCTGTGGAGTGACCTGTGTGCTTGTGTTATGTGGCACATTCTATCACCCGACAGGTAGCTAAATGTGACCCTCACCTTGCTCAGTCTGGAGGGCGGGACATCAGTCAACAGCTCATGTCAAGCATGTTCACACTCCTCATAAATGATGTGGAAACCTTCAAAGCTCCCAGGCCTATTGAAAATATGGACCAGACTGCAGATACCTGTATAAAGGCATTCTATGGACACATTCAGGAATGCATGGATCATGCAATCACATATGAAAGCAAGACCCAATCCTCCAAAGGCAGATGTCCTGTGTGCTGAACGCCAGCCAAAAACAAACTATACAATAGAAGTATGAAGCCACTACATGATACAACAAACTCCCAAAATGTGAAGGCATCACTGATGAGTATTAGAAGACAACTACAGGCACTCATAAGATTGTCTATGGCCATCTTTGAGAGAAGATTCCACAAGATACTGAGGATAATCACAAGGCTTTCTGTAGTTATGTTAGGAACCTGGGTGGTAATACCCAGATATGCTCAGAGGTAGTCCAAGATGTCACACGAAATACCAAACACACAGACATTGCCATCATCCTAGTGGACAGGTTCACTGCTACCTTCCCCCCCCCCCACCACACCAAAAGGGCAAATATGTCTCCCAGCAGAGTGCTGCCCCCCCTGACATCCCAGATGCTCAGGTAAGAGCTGCCCTCTCCAAAGCAATAAACACTGCATCAATGGGACCAGACAGTGTCCCAGGCTGTGTCCTACATGAACCCCAAGAAGAGCTACACCCAGACATAACACTACTGTTCAATCCCAGCCTTACTACACGATATGTGGCCAAAGAGTGGCGTACAGCAACAGTGGTCCCTCTACATTCAGGTGGTGCCTTAATGGATCCTGGACACTATTTGCCCCATACGTCTGAATAGCTTGGTCTGCAAAGCTATGGCAAGGATCATCATGAACCTCATATATATAGATATTGGGGACCTACAGACATGTCACCATACACAGTTTGGCTTTGTTAATGGCAGATCCTGCCACTCAAACCTGTTTGATTTCTTTGAAACAGTCACCAAGGCCACTGTCAAGGGGAAGGTGGTCTACACAGCCTACCTGGACCTTGCATAAGCCTTTGATACAATACCCCACTTGTGCATTCTAGGGAAGCTCACCAGTGTACATATTAACCCCTATGTCACTATGGATATTGCACAGTGGCTCAAGGGCAGAACACACATGGTTAGAATCACTGGAGCCATGTCAGCCTCAAAACCAGTTACAAGTGGTGTCCCACAAGGCTCAGCCCTGGGATCTGTCATGTTCATTATATATTTATCAGAGGTACAGGCCAACATGGAAGTACTGTGGCTGAGCAAGTTGCAGATGACTGCAAACCGGACGCCATAATCAACTCTCCAGCTAACACACGCATCCTTCAAAAGGGCCTCTTGCAAACACACGACTTGTGCCACAGCCATGGCCTCAAGCTGAATGCCAAAAAGCGTATAGTCATCCCCTTTGTCAAACACAAAGTGACCACAAAGTACCACATATGTGTTAATCCATTAAGTGCAGATGAAGGGATTATGGACCTTGGGGTACACAGGTTGATAGCATTCTACCATTTGACAACAACATGGACAAAGTGGTTAGGAAAACATTTTATATGGGCCACATCATCATGATGGGATTCACATGTAGATCAGGGAGGACATTGTGCCTCTTTACTCATCCCTCATCATGCCCATAATTGACTACAATGACCCTGTCGGCATGCACCTTACCAGACACCTGCAGCAACTGGAAAGACCACATACGTACCTCAACAAGAGGATCAAAGGGCTCAAACAGATGCCACATACTGACTGGTTAAAGAAACAGCAGCTATACTCAGTGGCATACTGCCTCTTCATAGGCAATCTGTGCCTGACATATAAAGCCATGTCAAATCCTGACTTAATGGCCATGCTGCACCTCAGAATATCCAGATCCCATCAGGATACACGCTGGAAAGACTTGAACCTCAGGAGTGATATACATAGGACATGCTGGAGGGACACATTCATAACTCAGAGGCTCCCTTCATTCTGGAATATTATCCCAATAGAGGTTAGGCAGAGTCACTCAGTGACTATCTTCAAAAGTGATAGTAATGACTGGATGTGACATTGTAGGTTTACCTTGGGTATCACTTATGTGTCACTGTTAGGCAGAGGCACAGTATACTAACCTTGGAAAAGGGCATAGCAAGATAGATTTACAATGCATGGTGAAAGCCACACACATTCTGGCTAGGTGTATAAATGCCCTAGGGCAGATATCTTTGTATGAACCTATGGACCTATGTATCTTGTTCACCATTGGCCCTATGTGCTGTTAATCACCAGTGCAATCTCAATACTATGGTAGCATGTGCAAATGTCAGTTGTCAGCCACCTCTATGGTACAGTTGTGGAATATGTGAGTCATGTAGTAATGTCACAGCTGCCACATGTACACAGTCAACCCTATCCCCTACCCATGGATGTACAACACATGTATGAGATGGAAACACATGGCCAAACTGTGGACTAAGCTCTCTGAACCCAGTACTGGCATAACCTGTCAGGTGGCATGAAATACTACAGTGACTGCAATACCAGTCTGATGTGGACCTACACTGACAGCAATACAAGCACGGAAACACACCGGGCCATTCGTGGAGCCTAAGGATAGCATCCTGCATGACTGGCAGACACCTCTGCAGCTGGCACACAGGCATACGTTAGGCCTGCACACAGCACGCATAACACATAGCACACAAATCCTGTGTGCCAAACAAGCACAGTCTGTACAGCTATACAACACTACTGCTGCGGTTGTGTTAGGTACTTCAATTGTCCAGTACAGTGAGGACATGCTCACCAGGCTGGACAAGGTGAAGGTCACAGTGATATGCTCATGGGGCACTATGGTCCACCACATAACACAAGCATACAGGTCAGTCAGATGCATGGACACATATGACTCAGTCATTGTCCATGCCACTACAGCTGATGTGTGATGTCCCTCACTGGGATACATGATAGGGAACATGGAAGGGATCACTGAGCAAGTGACACAGGCTGGTAGAACCCTGGCCTTGGTTGGCATCAGACCCTCACCAGGGATGCTGACATATTACTGAATGCTAATGAAGTACTGTAGCTACAACACCCTAGCTGAACGGTTCTTAGCATGCGGTCACTGCATTGCTATGGAACAACGTCTTACCACTCCCACAACAGGTGAAAACATGCAGCACCTGTTCATCAACAACATGTAGACTATATGCCCCAGACCAGGTGTGTATCCCTCACTACTAGGCTGATAGCATCTACATCTCACACTGTATATACACATCCCACATGCAGCACCTGCACAGAAGACCACAGTCATAATGTTACCCTGTGCAAATACCATGTATTCACATGTGGCAGGCATCACACATGGTAACTATTGAAGGTCACAGGTACATATGTGTATTTGGCACACACATACATCATGTGTGCATTGCCATAACTGGTTTAATCAATGTCATGCATTATTGTGAGAGACAACCCGCACACATGGGCATTCTGTGTGGGCAAAACACACGTGACATGTCTGTAATCAAAAGCCATAAATAATTGTGATATCATTTAGAAAGGGGTATGTACATCCTGTAGTGTGTTTTCCCAGTTGCCAAAAGGGATATTTCTTTTATACACACTTAACCCCCATTCACACACACTTGCTGGATTCAAACCCTTACCTAACTATGTTATGACACTAAATCGGACGCATTAACGGAGCACACTATTCACATTACTGGGAGATTTTTTTTCTCCTGATATACTTATAGGGTGCTGACATCATCAGAGTTTAGAAAGGGGAATGAGCATCCTGTGGTGTGTATTCACAGTTGCCAAAAGGGATGTTCCTTTCATACACACTTACTTCTTTTCATACACACTTGCTGGATTCAAACCCCTACCTAATTATGTTATGACACTAGAGACGGACAGATTAGCAGAGCGCGCTATTCACACTACTGGGAGATTTCTTTTCTCCTGATATACTTATAGGGTGCTGACATCTTCGGTGTTTGGAAAGGGGAATGGGCATCCTGTGGTGTATTTTCACAGTTGCCAAAAAAGGATGTTCCTTTCATACACACTTACCCCCCTTCATACACACTTGCTGGATTCAAACCCCTACCTAACTATGTTATGATACTAGAGACAGACGCATTAGCAGAGCACACTATTTGCATTATTGGGAGATTTCCTTTCTCCTGATATACTTATAGGGTGCTGACATCATCGGTGTTTAGAAAGGGGAATGAGCATCCTGTGGTGTGTATTCACAGTTGCCAAAAGGGATATTCCTTTCATACACACTTACACCCCTTCAAACACACTTGCCACTTGCTGGATTCAAACCCCTATCTAACAATGTTATGACAGTAGAGACAGACGCATTAGCAGAGCGCGCTATTCGCATTACTGGGAGAGTCCTTTTCTCCTGATATACTTATAGGGTGCTGACATCATCGGTGTTTGGAAAGGGGAATGAGCATCCTCTGGTGTGTTTTCACAGTTGCTAAGAGTAACATTTGGACTAAGTGTGTGAGCATGCCCAGTTCAGCCTTCCCATGGCATGTTGTGTGAAAGATGTCTCATTTATCTAAGTGTGAGAGCATGCCCAGTGTGAGCTTTCCAATGTTGAACTCTGCAGCCCATCACATTTGTGGATGAGTGTGACCTTCAACAAATATCTCCAGTTTACGGTTGTGTGTTCTGTGCCATGTTGTGTGGTTACTGTCCAAATGCTTTTTGTGTGAACACAACAGGGATTATACTGTGCCTGCAGGATTTGCATGGGATACTTTGCATACAATTGTCAACATCCGTTCATACTGACCTAACACTGTAGTACTGTATAGTGTAGTGGTTCAGTACTTTCACTGTGGTGGACAGTATCCTGGGCTTTAGTCCTATCACTGCTTTACATTTCCATAGTGTGCACAACAGCCTGGTTAGGGTCCAGTTGTGTACATCTGCACAAAGGCGGTGCCTCTATGGACCCTGGTAATTACCGCCCCATAAGCTTAACAAGTCTAGTCTGCAAAGCTATGGAGAGGATCATAATGGAGCTCATAAACAAAGATATAGGGGACATGCAGACATTGGACCCGTCCCAGTTTGGCTTGGTCAAGGGCAGATCATGCCTTTTGAACTTGGTTGACTTCTTCAAAACAGTCACTAAGGCCATTGCTGAGGGAAGGGCAGTCCATACAGCCTACCTTGACCTTGCAAAGGATTTCGACACAATACCCTACTCGGGTATTGTAGAAAAATCTACCAACCTAAATGTAAACCCATTTGTCACAAGATGGGTTGCAAACTGGCTTAAGGACAGGACCCACAGGGTTAGAGTTGCTGGTGCTATGTCAGATTCCAAGCCGGTCACAAGTGGTGTCCCACAGGGCTCAGTCCTTGGTCCCCTATTGTTCGTCATCTACTTCTCAGAGGTACAGGCCAACATGGGAGGACTTTGGCTGACAAGGTTTGCAGATGACTGCAAACTGGGCGCCATACTGTACAGTGCATCAGACACAGATATCCTTCAGAAGGGACTCACGGACACTGATAGCTGGTGCCAGAGCCATGGCCTGACGTTAAATGCCACAACATGTATAGTCATACCCTTCAGGAAAAGCAAGGTAACCCCAAGCTACCATATAGGTGGCAATCCTGTAAGCACAGATGAGGTTATCATGGACCTGGGGACCCAGGTTGACAGTGGCCTTTCTCCTGACACTCACGTTGCTAACATGGCTAGAAAGACCTTCTACATTGCCCACCTGATCAGGAAGGGATTCATATCCAGATCTAGTGAGGTCATTGTTCCCCTGTACTCTTCACTTATCAGACCAATGCTCGAGTACAATGCCCCATTCTGGATGTATCTCACCCAACATCTGCAGCAATTGGAGAGACCCCAAAAGTCCCACACCAAAAGGATAAAGGGTCTCCAACATCTGTCATATGCTGCCAGATTGAAGACACTCCAGCTCTATTCAGTCACATACCGTCTGCTCAGAGGTGACATGTGCCTGACATGCAAGGCCATGTCCAACCAGGAAGTAATGGACATGCTCCACCTCAAAATCGCCAAATCCACCAGAACCACTAGGGCAAGTGACTTAAACCTTAGCAGGGATATAAGTAGGACATATTGGAGGGATAGATGTACCACTCAGAGACTCCCTATGCTGTGGAATACAATCCCAGTCCATGTGAGGCAGAGCACCTCACTGGCTCTGTTCAAGGGGAATCTTTACCTGAGGATGGGAGATCATAGGTTTACCCTGGGGATCGTCTCTGTGTCACTGCTGGACATAGGCATGACAAACTAATGGGCACAGTATTGTTTCTATATAAGGGGTGGCGTATGCCACAAACCTCTGGGCTGGGCTTATAACTGCCTTAGGGCAGATAGCCTAGTATAAACCTATGAACCTATGAACCTATCTGACCATGTTGCATTATGTTCGGATATGAACTACTTACAACAGCCTCATCCAACATCAGTAGTGTATTCCACAACATTGGTGTACATTGGCAAACACTACTGATGTGCCCTAGGCCATTTCTAATGCTAGTCAGAGAGTGTGTTTGTCCTTCGACACATTGTAAGTGTAGTTTGTCATGACATATGTCTTATTTAGTATACTGTACCTCTGTCTACCTGTGACATAACATTGATACCCAGGGTAAACCTACCATCTCCCATCCACTCATTAAGATTCTTGTTGGGGAGAATCAATGAGTGACTCTATGGATAACCTGTACTGGTAGTTTACTCATGTGTGGGGGTGGCTTCTGTGTTATGGATAATGCAGTACAGCTTGTCCTATGTATGTCAGTGCTGGGGTTCAGGTCCCTCATGTGCATAGCTCACTGCCATTCAGATTGTACAAGGTGCAGCATGTTCATTGATTCCAGCTTGGACATGGCTTTCTACATCAGGCACAGCTTGCGTCTGGGTGGCCAGCATGGCAGTGTGTGGAGTTGCACTCTGTTTAATCAGGCAACACATTACATGTGTTCAAGCTCTTTGATACTCCTGGTGAGGTACTGTTGTGGACTTTACAGTTGATGGAGGTGTCTGCTGAGGTACACCCCACAGGGGCTGTTGTGGTCATTTGTAATGCTGATGAAGGATAACTGCAGAACCACAATGACCTCCCCTTATCTAGATGTCATAACCTTCATGATTAGGTTGGTATATGGATTGTTTCTGTTAACACTACAGCCACATGTTTGTCCTATGCAGGATATCCATCACCTTGTGTAACCAGGTCCGTCATTACATGTGAAGTATGTAATGGGTTAACACCTATGTGGTAATTGGTGGTCACTTACTGTATATCCACAGAGGTTGACTATACAGTTTTCTCCATTTCACATGCTGACATGGCTATGGCACCGGTTATCTGTTTCTATGTGGCTCTTTTGTGGGATGCTTGTGTCAGCTGGAGTGTCAGATATGTTAGGCAGTTTGTAGTCCTCTGCAAACATGTTCAGGCACAGTCCTTACATGTTGGCCTGTACCTATGGGGCATATATACCAGACAGGGAAGGTCCCAGGACCAAGCTTTGTGGGATACCTGTTATATGTGGTTTGTAGTCTGACATGGCTGCAGCATGTCTGGCCATGTCAGTTCTGTCGTTGGTCTGGTTTGCAACCCCTCTAGTGACATTGGGGTGTATATATAAGCTGGTGAGCATATCTATATGGAACACGTAGGGTATTGTATGGAAGGCTTTGCAAGGTCCAGCTACACTGTGTGGATCACATTGCCCTCATCAGTGACCTCAATCACTGTTTCAACTGAGTCACACATGTTTAGGGGCGGGGTCTGCACGTCATAAACCCACACTGGGTAGGGTCGGGTGTCAATAGATCCCCAATATCGTTATGTCTGCAGTACATGCTGTTCCTTTCCATAGCTGTGCAGACCAAGCTTCTCAGGAGTCTGTGGTGGTTGTTTTTAGTATCCATTCAGACAACAGCTTTCTTGAGAACACCCACTGTTGTTGTACACTGCTCTTTGGGTACATATCCTGTGGTAAGGCTGACATAATGTCAGGGAGGCAGCAGTCTGCTGGGAAAGATATTTGGCATTATGAGGGGGGGGTTTGCACTGCACCTGTCAGGATGTATGTTGGCAATACGTGTGTGTGTTTGGTATGTTGTTTGTAATATTTGTGTGATCCAGAGCATATCCAGGAATTCACAACACACTTACTACCATCAGTTGCAGCAGCCTTGGGGTTATCCTTAGTGTCCTGTACAATTTGTATCATAATAGGTTCATAGGTTCATACTAGGCTATCCACCCTAGGGCATTTGTAAGCCTAGCCACAGTGCATGTGGCTTTTGCCACCCCTTGCTATGTGAATATCATGGCCACTTATGATTTACTTAGCTGTGCCTCTGTCTGGACATGACACAGTAAAGACCCCCAGTGTACATCTACAATTATCCATCCATTTTGCTAACTTCCTGTTGAGGAGTGTTAGTGAGGGTCTCTGCCTAACATGTAGTGGTATTCTGTTCCAGGGTGTGGAGAGACTCAGGGTTAGGTATCTGTCCCTCCAGCACATCCTATTTGATTATGTGTTAAGGTTGACATCTCTGACTCACACAGCTCCGATGGCTTTGATTTTTCTGGGGTGGAGCATGTCCATTACTTCTGTGTTGGACATGGACTTGTACAACAGACATACAATGCCTCTGTGTTGGCAGTATGTAACTGCATTCGGCTGTGGTATCTACAGCCAGGCAGCATATGAGATATAGTTGAGACCCTTTCTGACTCTTGCTGAGGTACCTTTGAGGTCTTTCTAACTGCTGCAGGTGCCAGGTAATGTACATCCCACATGAGGCATTGTATTACAATATGGTCTGATAGGGGAACAGTATAGGGGCACAATGACCTTTGTTGATGTAGATGTGAATCCTTTCATGATACAGTGTCCAATATAGACAGTCTTCCTAGACAAATTGGCAATGTGGCTGTCACATAACAGGTGACTGTCCACTTGTGTCACTAGGTCCCTGATTACTCCTTCCACACATAATGGTTTACCACCTATGTGGTAATTTGTGTGTACCTTGTTTTTTATTTGGTGGTACATTCATACTGTCCACTGTCTTCAGGACAGTGGGGTGGGGTTCCTGTGTGTGAGAGTGTGGTCTGTAGCATGCTACAGACTGTACAGCAGTCTTGCCTACAGTTAGTTGCACATGGGTGGACTGTAATGACATAAGCATTGTCAGTTAACTGGACGTATGGCTGTCTGTGCTGAATATGGATACTCACCCTCCTTTTATGTTTTGTTACAGGTTTTGTGGCCATAACACATGATATGTGGTATTACCTGGTAGTGCTGGTGTGCTGTCACGAGGCTTGCAGCAGGTTTGTATCACTGGACAGACATCAATGTTCTCCATACTGGGGAGGGCCTCAGGAGCATGCATATTGAGGTTTACACATCTGGCATTGATCAGCATTACCCTTCTGTTTCTTTCCAGTTTTGTGTTCTATGGTGGTGGATTGCTCTTTTCGGCCTTGACTACGGGAGGATCTCTGTAGTTTGCAAAAGCCTTAGGCAATATCCAGACGCTCATGGGTAACAGGTGCAAGCCATCCCTGGGACAGCAGCATGTCTAACTATGGAGTCACCTATTACAACTGTATCAGGCATGTTGTTTCTCCTTCTGTCCTGTGACTGTTTGGCACACCAGCTTTGTGTACTATGTGTTACATGTGCTATGTCTGGGGTTTGTTTTATTGGGTGTCTGCTTTGGAGGCTTGTGTTGGTGTTATGTGTTTGTAATTAGAGCCTCTGGGAATGTTTTTGTGTTTATGTGTTTGGTTTACAGTCGTTGTAGGTCTATGTGGGACTGGGTTTGTGGTGTATGTGGTTACCTTGTCCTCCTGACTACTTTTGACAGTACTGATTTGTGGGTGCTCAGGCCCCGGTTTGGCTACCTGGTTGCGTCTATCACATACATTTGTATTTATTGGGGTGAGTTGTTGTTGTGTGTGTACTTGGGACAGGTGTCACATTGCCACTGGATTCACAGATTCTACTTGTTTTGCCTGGCCTTAGTGGATTGTATGTGTGGACACATTTTATTGCCATACTAGTGATCACTGATTACTTCACTTTTCATGTTTGATCTATCATGTGGTAGCTTCCTCATTCTCTTCAATGGTTTAGTAATTTATGGTGTCCAGCATGCCAGATGCCTGGGTGTATGGCATTGTGTCTTGTTGTTTGTGATTGCAGACTCAAAGCACTCTTGGCTGTGTTCATGGTATGCCTGTATAACATGTTCTGCAGTGTGTCCCATATTCTGGACCTGCACAGGGCTTTTCATGGATTCCACATTGGTTTGTAGGGGTGCAAGCTATGCTTTATACATGTGTTTCACTGTGGTAGTCTGGCCAGGGTCTGGGATCGTGATGTGTAACTACA
This sequence comes from Protopterus annectens, assembly GCF_019279795.1. NCBI lineage: Eukaryota > Metazoa > Chordata > Ceratodontiformes > Protopteridae > Protopterus > Protopterus annectens. The sequence goes on from NC_056730.1 coordinate 1,142,940,033, forward strand.
GTGTGAGTACTCTATGGTCTGGTCTTACCAGTGAGGGATACACTTCTCATCTTGACATCCGGTACACATATTTCTGATTATCACATCCAGTATGCTTACCCCTCTTGTGGAAGTGTTACATTTTGCATGTCCATTTTCTTTGATGGATTCTGGGAAATTGTCTACACTTGTGTCAGTGCTAGTATAATACAAAGAGTATAGTGACAAACCCCTCAAAAGCTGACTTCACACTTCTTTGGACTGAGATGGTATCTGTTAAGCCCACTGGGCCAGTGGAAACCACAACACACAATGGTGACTCCTTCACAGACACTTTCTACGGACATCTCCGAGATAGCATGGACCATGCAATCACAAATAAAAACATGACCCTCTCCACCAAGAGAAAGTGGCCTGTCTGGTGGACCCCAGCCATAAACAAACTGTATAACAGATGAAGGATACTAATGCAAGACAGAGCTACATCTCCTAAAGGGAAGGCAGCTGTGAGCAGCACTATTAAAAAGCTACATTTTCTCATAAAGACATCCAAGGTCAACTTTGAGACATAAACACCAAAGACAATGAAGATAACCACACTGCCTTCTTCAGTTATGTCAGACACCTGGGTGGGAACCCTCAGATATGCTCTGAGTTGGTACACAACAACATATATTTCAGTGACCTGACAGATATTGGCAACATTCTGGCAGACAGGTTCAGTGCAATTTTCCCCCTCCCTCACCCCCAACAGAAGATAGTTATCACAGATGAATGTAACCTCACTGTCATCTCAGATGTCCATGTGAGAGCCGCACTCAGCAAAGACAAGAACACAGCATCAATGGGACCTGATGGTATCCCCAGTTGCATGCTATGTGAACTCCAGAAGGAGCTAAACCTGTATATACAAATGCTATTTAACCTTAGCCTTGCTACAGGATATGTACCTGAACACTGGCGTACAGCAACAGTGGTCCGACTCCACAAAGGAGATGCCTCCACAGACCCTGGGAACTACCACCACACAAGCTTAACCAGCCTTGTCTGCAAAGCTAGGGAAAGAGTCATTATGGAGCTCTTAAACAGAGACATTGGTGACCTACAGACCCTTGATCCCACCCAGTCCAGCTTTGTACAGGGCAGATCCTGCCTTTTGCACCTAGTTGACTATTTTGATACTGTCAGTAGGGCCATTGATGAGGGCTACGCGGTCCACACAGCCTACCTGCACTTGGCTAGGGCCTTTGACACAATACCCCACGCAGGCATCATAGACAAGCTCAGCAGCTGAAATATAACATCATATGTCACAGGATAGTTTGCAAAATGGCTAAGAAACAGAACCCATAAAGTCGACATTGCAGGTGCCTTGTCAGATTCGAAGTGGTGTCCCACAAAGATCTGTCCTGGGACCCCTCTTATTTGGCATTTACTTTTCAGATGTGAAAGCAAACATGGGAGGGTTGTGGCTGGCAAAGTTTGCAGCTGACTGCAACCTAGGCACCATAGGTGAATACATCAGCCGGCACACACATCCTACAGAATGCCGTCACAAAGACAGATAGCTGGTGCCGGAATCATGGCCTGAAACTGACTGCAACTGATGTGTAGTCATCCCCTTTGGGAGGAACAAAGTACCCACAAATCAATACATAGACAGCAACCCACTGAGCACAAAATACAAATCAGACACCTGGGGACACATTTAGATAGTGACATCTCGTTTGACACCCATATTGCCAAAGTGGTTAGAAAGACTTTCTATCTTGCCCACCTTATCATGAAGGGTTTTCCATCCAGATCACAGGAGGTCATTGTACCACTATACTTCTCCCTTATCAGGCCCATGATTGAATACAAAGCCCCATTTGGTATGTACCTCACCCAGCACTTGCAACAGCTGGAGAGACCCCAAAAGTACCTTACCAAGGAGATCAGGGGTCTACAACACATGTCATATGCTTCCAGACTAAAGGAAATCCAGCTTTATTCAGTGGCATACCGCATACTTACAGGTGACCTATGCTTGACATACAAGACCATGTCCAATCAGGATGTGGTGGACATGCTCCACTGCAAGCAATCCAACTCCACCAGAACCATGGGAGCTGAAGATTTGAACCTCAGCACATACATGTATAGGACATGCTGGAGGGACAGAGTCATAACTCAGAGGCTTCTCACACTCTAGCAGAGTATCCCAGTTCATGTTAGACAGAGTCCCTCACTGACTCTCTTCAAGAGAAGTCTGGACAATTGGATGTGGGATTGTAGTTTTACCCCAGGGGTCCTCCCTGTGTCACTACTAGACAGAGGCACAGTCAAGGTATTCAATTATGTACGGGGGTCATAATGTATCACTACTAAGTGAGAGGCACAATATTCAGAATCTATTCTGTACACTTATTACCACTATAAGGGGTGGCAATAGCCACATCACTATGGCTAGGCTTATAAATGCACTAGGGCAGATAGCCTAGTAGTAAACTATGAAACTATGAAACTATGGTGTATATGTAGGTATTGTCAGTCAAGCAATATAATGTGGTTTGGGGGGCTTGATATCTTCCTGTCTTCCAACAGTTTTTTTGTCTATTCCTTCTAGCATGTCAAGGAATCAGTTGCTAGTGTCCTCTCCTGCTCAGCTGGTGAACCTGGGAATATTGAGGCAATGTTACAATTGACTCATGTACACAGACAACCCTCTCCTTCTCCCACAAAACACAAATGCATGCAAGAGATGCAACTATATAGCCAAACTGGAGGCTGAGCTCTCTCAACATAGGACTGGCAGGACCAGAGAGGAGGAGAAGGTGACCACATACACTACAAACCCAGTCTCACATAGCACTATCACAACTTCAAATCATACACATAAACACACAAAGACATACTCGGAGCCTCTGATCACAGATCTACCATAACAGCAGAGGCCACCAAAGCAGACACCCAAACAACTGCCTCCACAGGGCACAGCACAGGGGACGGCTTGCACCTGTCACCCCTGGGCTTCCGGAATTTGGCTAGGGCTCTTGCCACCCCCATTGTGCCTTTTTTAGGCAAGGCTCAGATTCTAAACCTACCACCCTAGAACACAAAAAAGGAGATAAACTAAGGGTAATGCTGCTCAATGCCAGATGTCTCAACCTCAAGATGCATGCACTCGAAGCCCTTCTCAGTATGGAGAACATCGATGTTTGTGCTGTGACTGTAACCTGGTTCAGGGCTCCTGACAGCACCCCGGCAGTATCAGGTGTTACCTCATATCATGCGTTCCGTCCCCGAAATCCAGACGACACCAAGGAAGGAGGGTGGGTGTCCATATTCATCAAGGACACCCTCACCTCAAGGTTGGTGGCAACACACGATGCATCGGAGGCCATCCAGGTGCAATTAACTGTAGGCAAGGCTGCTTGGCAGTTTGTAGCAGGTTACAGGCCACCCTCTCAAACTCAGGAACCTCACACACCTTTCCTGAAAACACTGGAGGGGGTAAATGTATCTCCAAACACCATCATACTGTGTGATTTCAACTATCCAAATATAGACTGGGATCACTACTCAAGCCCCAACACTCTAGCCCAAAGGTTCCTAGAGTTCATATCCTCATATGCCAAGGAACAACTAGTCACCATCCCCACAAGAGGAGACAACATACTAGATCACATCATCACGTACATGGGGTCACAATGTTCAACACCAGAAGTATACCCATCATTGGTGAGATCAGATCATAAACTAATCTCACTGGAAGTCCACATCCCGCCCCCACCCCAGATAAAAAAGACCACCGTGAAGAACTTCCCGAAAGCCGACTTCACACTTCTAAAGACTGGTGTGGTCTCTTTCAAGGCCCTCAAGCCAGCGGAAACCATTACCCAAGCCGCTGAATCACTTACAAATGCCTTCTACCAGCACCTCCAGGACTGCATGGATCAGGCAATCCCACACAAAACAGAGACTCTTTGTACCAAAGGCATGCGTGCAGTCTGGTGGACCCCAGCCATAAACAAGCTCTACATCAGAAGGAAGGAGCTACTACAAGATAGAGCAGAATCCGTAGAAGGGAAGACACCCCTGCTCATTATAAGTAAAGAACTGCGATCTCCCATAAAATCATCCAGGGCACATTTTGAGAGAAAACTTGCTAGGGACTCAGAAGACAATCATGAGGCCTTTTTTAGCTATGTTGGAGACCTGGGAGGTGACTCCCAGATATGCTCAGAATTAGTTCATAATGATGTAAAAATCACTGAACCTACAGACATTGCCAAGATACTGGCTGACAGGTTCAGTGCAGATTTCTCCCCCCCTCCCCCCCCAAAGGGACGGATATCTATACCAGGAGATTGTAGCCCCCCAAACATCTCAAATGCTCAGGTGAGAACTGCTCTATCCAAGGCGAGAAACACAGCATCCATGGGACCAGATGGTGTCCCGGTTGTGTGCTCCACGAACTCAATGAGGAATTAAACCCGCAGTTAGGGCAGCTGTTTAATCTTAGCCTCACCTCAGGATACGTAGGCAACGGTGGTCCCACTTCACAAAGGAGGTGCCTCCACTGACCCCGGACACTACCGTCCCATCAGCTTGACCAGCCTGGTCTGCAAACCTATGGAGAGGATCATAATGGAACTCATAAATGAAGACATAGGGGACTTGCAGACTTTGGATCCAACCCAGTTTGGCTTTGTCAAGGGCGATCATGCCTTTTAAACTTGGTTGACTTTTTCAGAATGGTCACCAAGACCATTGACAAGGGCAAGGCAGTCCACACAGCCTACCTTGACCTGGCAAAGGCTTTCGATACAATACCCCACTCGGGTATCATTGACAAACTCATCAGCTTAAATGTAGACCCATACGTCACAAGATGGGTTAAAAACTGGTAAGTGACAGAACCCACAGGGTCAAGGTTGCTGGCGCCATGTCACACTCCAAGCCTGTCACAAGTGGTGTCCCACAGGGCTCAGTCCTGGGCCCACTTTTGTTCGGCATCTACCTTTCAGTAGTACAAGCAAACACAGGAGGATTATGGCTGACAAAGTTTGCAGATGACTGCTAACTGGGAACCATAGTTGAAAACCCATCTGACGCAGACATCCTTCAGACGGGTCTCATAGAAATGGATAACTGGTGCCAGAGCCATGGCCTAAAGTTAAACCCTAAACAATGCATAGTCATACCCTTTAGGAAGAACAAGGTTACCCCTAGTTCCCATATAGGTGTTACTCCTCTAAGCACAGGAGAGGTTATCAGGGATCTGGGCACCCAGGTTGACAGTAACCTTTCGTTTGACACTCACGTTGCCAAAGTAGTTAGGAAGACCTTCTACATTGCCCACCTGATCATGCAGGGATTCACATCTAGATCAAGGGAGGTCATTGTTCCCCTGTACTCATCACTCATCAGACCAATGATTGAGTACAATGCCCCATTCGGAATGTATCTGACCCGACACCTGCAGCAATTGGACAGGCCCCAAACATTCCTCACCAGAAGGATAAAAGGTCTCAAATGTATGTCTTATGCTGCCCGACTGAAGGAACCCCAGCTCTATTCAGTCACCTACCGTCTGCTCAGAGGTGGCCTGTGCCTGACATACTAGGCCATGTCCAACCCGGAATTAATGAACATGCTTCACCTCCAAACCTCTAAATCCATCATAGCTACAAGGGCAAGAGACTTAAACCTCAACACGGCTATTAATTGGGCATGCTGGAGGGACAGATTCATCACCCAGAGACTCCCTATGCTGTGGAACATCATCCTGGTACATGTGAGGCTGGGCACCTCGCTGGCTTTGTTCGAGAGAAATCATGACCAATGGATGGGAGATCACAGGTATACCCCAGGGATAACATCAGTGTCACTGCCTGACAGAGGCACAGCAAAATAATGGGCATATTATCCTTAGAACTGAAGGGGTGGCGGAAGCCACAAAACTCTGGGCTAGGCTTATATATGCCCTAGGGCAGATAGCCTAGTATGAACCTATGAACCTATGAACATAGGTCTGGTGCAGTTCCTGCTATTAGGACAGTGGTCTGCAGCAAGCTATTTAGTAGTAGGCAGTTTTAGCAATTGGTATTTGACCATGGCTAATCCATGTTCCTTCTTGTTGTGGTACCAACATGGGGGGGTGTGGTTATCCATGATATTTATTGCTAGTCACCCTCGTTTTGTAGCTTGTTCCATGTTTTTGCACATGTACATCCCTGTATGAGGTGTGACCTGGTAGTGTTAGGGTGCTGGTGTGGGCTTTGACCCAGTTGTCTATTACAGCACTGATATCTACATCCTCTATACTGTGTGCGTTTACACTGCACGCATCTTGCTGTTTATACTTCTGGCATTGGGTAGCATTACATCTAGGTTCCTATCCCTTGTGGTACCTATGAATGTGGGTTTGTGTTTTTGTGGTTTGTGATTGGTGAGGGTGGATGTTAGTCAGGGTCCTCAGGTGTGCATATGGTACATGGTGTTACATTACTTGACACATGGCATTCATGCCTCAGGTGGTGCTGCAGGGCTGCCTCTGTCAGATACACATACTACACTCCTTGTACATGTTTGGAAGCAGGTTGTGTCATGTTAGGCATCCCTGTTACTATATGAGTGAGTCAGAGCGGGTATCAGTCCCAGTGTTCCTACTGACCAAGTGTATGTGCTATGCATTGCCTCTTTGCCAAGGCCAGGGCATACTGGGCACGCCTCCTTCTGCCTACTGGGGCAAGGTCAGGTTGTTCCTCCTCCGAGTCACCCTCTGCCTGTGGTGGCCTTGGCAATGGTGGGGGTATGTTTGGCCCAGCCCTATGCTGGTCCTGCTGCAGCTGTTTCCACAGGATCATATTATGTAGCATAGCACATATCATGATCATTTGGGTACATGTAGTTGGTGTGTACTGCAAGGCTCCACCAGATGTGTCCAGACACAGGAACCGTGACTTGAGCAGCCCAAACACACGCTCTATGACATTACGTGTTTGTGCGTGTGCCTCATTATGGCGTTCCTGTTCAAGTGTGTGTGCATTTCTGATGGGTGTCATCAGCCACGGCTCAAGTGCATAACCTGCATCCCCCACTAGGTGTCCGTGTGGGAAGTCCCCACTGGCAAATAATTGGTACAGCTGCGTCAGATGCCAGATGTGGGAATCGTGGTAGCTCCCAGGGCAGCCAGCACACACATTCATTATTATGCCCTGGGCATCACACACGACCAGGCAGTTCATGGAGGGGAAGCCCTTGCGGTTCATGTAGGCTCTACCCTGCTCACCGGCTGGTGCTTTGATGCGTATGTGCGTGCAGTCTATTGCACCCAATACCTCAGGGTATCCCGCTATTTGCTGGAAGAGACGCATATTGCTGGCCACAACCTCACGGGCATTGGGGAAATATACATGATCACCGACATGTGCTGACATGGCATCCAGGAAGTGGTGCAGTACCCTGGAGGCTGATGCCTTTGATATCCCCATCATATCACCAGTTGGTCTCTGGAAGGTACCTGTTGCTAGTATTCTTAGGCCAACACATACCTTGGTTTCCACTGGGATGGGTTCCCCTCTGTTGGTTCTGTGTGTGAGGCGTGGCCTGCACAGCTCAACAATTTGCTGCAGAAGGTCTCTGTCCACTCTGTAGTTCTCTACTATCTCCAGCTCATGTAACCCATGGTAGGTGACCCTGGGCCTGTATACTCTTCTCCTTCTCCTCACTCTGGGTTGTCTGTCAGCATCTGCATTGTCACCACCCTCAGCAATTCGCCTATGCCTGATTATAACAGCTATGGCAGCCCCTAGCATTTCTGCTCTGAGTTCAGCTTTTTTCAGTTTTCAATTCTGATAGCTTACTTTCTTGCAGTATCTCTTCTGAGAAACACCCTGCACTGCTGTTTGCAGTGTTTTAAGTGCTGGGTTGGGCTTCTAGTCTGCCTGTGTAATTGCCTGCTTCCAATTGTTTCCAGCAATTAACTCCAGCAGTATCCTCTGGCAGTTTCCCTGTATTTTGGTTGTTTCCTGTTTACTCTCTGTTTCCTCAGGGGGAGCAATGTGCACACCAGCTGAAGCACGCTCACAGTTGCTTAAACGCGCGCACACATCCTTACACGGTGTTACACGCATGCACACATCCTTACACGGTGTGAATTTGGCTGATTCATGTTAAAACGCGCGCACACAGCCTTACACACGTGCACGCCCGCGCAAACCGTTGTAAACGGTTTGCAACACGCTCCCACATGTTGAACCTGCCTTACACGCGCACACGCGCATGCACGTATATCAAGAAAGTTGGAGTGTAGGGATAGTGTGCACCCTCTGTTTCTTGACTTTTCTAGTGTTCTGTTGGGACACACCTCTCTCCCTGATGTCTGTCTGTCATCTGTCACCTTACATTGCCCTCCAATCTGATACATTTATTTCTATCATTCCCCCCCGTGATGTCACCTACCTCTTACTCTGTTCCTCCCCCTTCTGTAACTCTTACACTACTCAGAAAGTGCTCATTACCTATGTGGCAGTGTGATTCAGTATTGTAATCCTCATTTACATAGGATTGCCTAGTAATACTTAGTTACATATCTTACACGGAGCTTCCCCCCCTTGACAACCACTACACGGAGGCCATATTGTTTTTGGTCTGCTAGTCCCTCCATTGACATTCCATGTAATACATAAATCCCACAATTGTGGGCTTATAAGCTTCGGTTTTCAGTTTTAGGCAGCGCACCCTGTTTGCGCGGGTGTGCGCTGCAGTTAAACATCATGATCCCACGAAAAAAAAAAAAGTTATTTAAAATATTTTTGCAACACTTTTTCATGCCAATGGCCACATATTTGGCCATTGGCATGCTGAATGAAACATATGCACCCTTTATTTGGAGCTGACATAGCTCCGTTTTCAATTTTGCAGAAATGTACTCAGTTGTCAGCTGAGTACATTTCTGCAGCTAACACATCCGTTACACGGACTGGTTTGGGTTTCTTGGATCGCTCAAATACCTCATTTGCATATCTTTGAGCTGCAAATGAGGTATTGAGCATTTCCACGCCCAGTCCGTGTAAGAGACGTGTTAGCTGTCTCTTACACGGAGGTTTGGGCTGTTCCTGGATCGGGAGGCTTACACGGAGGCTTACACTACTCTTAAACTCCGTGTAAGCCTTCCTGAATCTGGTCCAATGTGTTTAGAAACATACCTATGGTGTGTGAGACAGGTATAATATTAATATTGAACTGAAGGCCAAGCCACACAGTCTGCAAATAGCAGTGCTAACACTGACACAGCAGACTCCCCTTTATTCTGTGAATAGACAGATGATGCACAATCGACCAATCATCAGAAAACAAAGCTAGACAGTTGTAATGACAGCTACAGCTTGCTGATTTCACTTACCTTACTGATACATGATGGGTATTCTTGCATTCTAATCAATAAACATGTTAATTTGAAAATTACAGCCCTGAAAACAGTGGCATGTGCATTTGATTTCATAAAATAGGTAAAATGTTCAAAATTCTTTTCTCCATCTGCTGCTATTCAGTCTTGTGCATCCACTCAATGCACATCACACTGTTATGCTGCAGTCCTCATCATCTGAAAAAAATAAAATGTATTCTGCAAATAGTGATGACATACATTTCATAGCACAACTAGTAGACTGCTTTTCAGAAGAACATTAGATAATCACAATATACAGTGGACATTTTAACACTGATGTGGTAACATCTTTGAGCACAGATTGGAGGATATGAGATTCAAACCTACAACCTCAATCTACATCCAAACTCTAATCTGCCTACCTAATACATCTTAAATGTCAAAAAGCATGTTGTCCAGGCAGTAAAAAGAGTTAAAGTTATGACAGCATCTTGATGAGGGATGGACTACTTAGTAAGATCTTGGCTTAGAATTGCAAAGTATGAACATATGCTGCTCATGCAGCAACACTGTTTTTAAATTGCATTCATGTCAGCACTGTGTTCATAAAAAATAACAGTGATGGAGAGCATCCATTCCTCAGACAATGTGACAGTGTCAAGTAATATCCAGCTTATGTGAACAGAACCATACCTGTTGCTGTACGTTATTGACACGGATAAGTATGTCTGAGGACCATTATTCCTTTTTAAATTGCACATTAATAGTTAAAAAAGCATCATCCCTGGTCTTCATTATAACTGTTAGTGTGGCTATCACAGTCTCTCAGCATTAGAGGGTAATTTGTTCTTCTATTGCCATCAGTATTTCATGAAAAAAATAGAACTTCACAGAATTTTTAAAAGTATACAATATTAACCTAAACCTTTCTCAGACATGTAACATGATTTATCAAAATGTACTGGCCCCAATGTTAAATAGTGAATGTTGATGGAATGTTACACATTATGGAGATATCAGTAGGAATTCAACAAATTACAGAGTGAAAATTCAGTCATGCTGGCCAGTTGCTTTATAGGACAAGCTAACAGTCAACTAGGATTTCATTGTAGAAAACAGGTACTGCAGGTGGTTATCAGAAATTCTGCAATAAATGACAGAATACGGAAAATGCATACCATTTGCACACCTCTCATAGTGAAAACATAACAGCTATCAAGACATAACTAAAAACCTATGCTCATGCAATATTATAGGTATTAATGTTTAAATTAAACATATATGTGTACTTGTTTATGAAGAATGATGTCAATAAGTTATATACGTGTTTGTCTTCCAGCTTGTAATGTCCAATAGGTGATACAGTGTGGGACAATAATGGAAAACTACAAAATGCTGAGTCATCTGTGGCCTAAGTGCTGCAAGCATCTGTGATTCATGATATCAGATGCTATGCAAAATTAGGTACTTAGATGTTATAAAACATACTACATCTACAAAGGGCGTAGTTATGGATATTATTCAATTATTTAACAAAATAACAACATGGGTATCAAACTGATGGTTAAAAGGGCAGTATGTACAAAGTCCCAGTTCAATTACCCCCATAAGTTAATTCTCACAGCAGATAATGATATGAGTCACAAAGCATCACAGAAAATGAAGACGTTTACATCAAATGGCATCATCCATTACCAGCAGTTCAAAAGATAGATGCTAGAAAAACGGATATAGTGGTCCAAGAAAAGAAGACAAGAGTAGCATTGATCATTGAAATTGCCACACCCATTTACTACAGTGTCTTGCATACAGAGAGACACAAAGTCATAAAATATCAGGATCTACAGACAGAAATGACAGCAATGTGGAAGAAAGATACCCAGACAGTTCCAATAGTAGTAGGAGCAACGGGTCTTATAAAAAACAATTTACAGTCGTATTTAGATATGTTAACAATGCATGTAACTTCATACGAACTGCAGAAGAAGTCATTACTGGGCACATTGCAGGTGCTGCGAAGACCACAACTGGCTGACATCAAAGATTGAAACAATACTAATTTCATGAACTTTAATCACACTTTGACTTGGGAATGGGGTCCATTTCCATCATGGTATTAGAAACCCAAAAGACTTGGAGAAATTAAAAAAGGATTAAACCAGATAAAACATGGTTATAAAAACATATCTATGATATAAATGGTTCAAAGAAATATCTGTAAATTCCAAGGAATGCTAGGGTATACATAGAATGTTCTTAGTTACCATAGGGATCTGCAGGGTGCCTATGCACTTAATTGACCCTCCTTCAAAACTCCACTGCATCCCTCTGACACTTTTAGTCAGACAGGATATTGTTGAGCAGGGTATCCTTGACTACCATCCTAGCTGCATTCCAGTACTTACCCAGTAGCAGTCCCTCAAGTATTTCACCTTGCTAGAATGCAGTCCTGATTCCACTTTCCCTCTAATGGCAGTATCACGGGCACTTCCAGGGTGTATTGCCACGATGTTATGCTACCATCTGCTGCACACACAGCTTGGCAATTGATGGATGTCCAGCCCTTTCTGATTATGTACTGGTCTGCTTCTGGATGTACTGATGTTTTGATAGGTATGTGTGCAATCGATTTCACTGAGTGTGTGGGGAAGTTTGCCATGTTATAGAACTCATGCATTATAGCTCTCCACTCCATGGGGATTGATGGAAAGTGTATGTAGTCATTCAACTTGCTGAACATTTCTTCCAGGAATTTTGCCAAGATATGACTGGTACCTGTCAGTGATACTCCCACTGCATCCCCAATGTATGTCTGGAATGTCACTGATGCAAGTATGCCCAGGCTGAAACACACTTTGGTTTCAAGGGGAATGAGGTTTTCTTGCAGGATCTTGACAGACATGTGTGAGGCACACATGTTGCAGACAGCCTGCATCGGTTGTCTATCTAGACAGTATCTGTCAATTATTTGCTGGTCTGACAACTGGTTTAGTTACAGCTTTGCTCTGACTCTTGCTGGCTGCTTTCTAAGATGCACAGCCACAGCCTCATTTATGGCTTGCATGACTGCTGCTTGTTGCAGTTCAAAAACTGCAGGTTGCATTGTTATGTATTTTTTATTTTTTGGCTATGGAATTTGGCAAACTCCATAGTATTACCTTGAGTTCTGAAAAGTATACACCAAGGATTTCAGAAACAGAGTCAGCCTAGGAGTCTGTCATGTTTAAATTGCATTGTGTGTACACAATGGGTTTTGGAATCTGATGAGTGTGTGTGGAATTTGTAATTATCTTACACTGAATATCTAAGTACTAGGAATACCATCAGTGTGTTTTCTGAAATCGCATCCATAGCAGGTGCACTGAAATCTTCCTTCAGCATGCTATGCTGTTTGTAAATAGCTTCTGCAGACTTTATGTAAACAATATATGAATATGCATGCTACAGCAATATGCAATGATTGTCTCTATACCCAGACATGTTATGGAAAGAAAGACATGCATGCTCAGCATGGAAGTCCAGCTTCAATCTCATTTCTGGGTTTGCATTGCTCCCCTCTTGCTGTATGCAGTGAGGCCAGAAATTTTGTGATGTCATTGTGGGGTCAATGGAGGTTCATCTCCGATGGCATCCCTCAATCTCTGGTATCATCTTGATCTGTTGGCTGCATGAAGGATTATGTCTTAGCACTGTCATCTACAGGCACCACAGGATCAGTTTTACCTGCATCCACTGTTATCATGTTGGTAACGTCAGTCCAGATTTCATGTCTCCAAACTCTACCACCAGAATGGCCAACGAGTTTCTGTCCCATGTTGTCAGAGAGCATCAAGTATGATTTAATTTTCCTGTGGGTAAAAGTTATCCCTGTTAGAATGGTTGGTCATCTGAAAGACAGTGATATGCACATGATCATATTCCTGTCTGAGCCCGTTTATCCAGCTGATTCTGTGGACAGCGTATTTAACATAAACAGTATCCATTCCTGTGCAATGCAAAGGTCTGTACAACACTGTCTGTAAAAATACTAATGTGACATATAAAAAGTAAAAACAATGCCTTCATACATAACAGTTGTAAAATGATCAGCAACTTGTAAGAGCTTTATATTCTCTATGTGGGATTAGAACCCCTGCTACTACATATATGGTGAATAGGGGGGGTCTAAAGACAACAGCATCATGCCACAGAAGTCTACATTTGTTTTATATTAAAATATAGCACAAACTAACATTGAACAACATACAGAAGGTGTCAGCAAACCTCAGGATCCATAGACAGGCGACAGACAGTACAGATCCATTGTATATTGAGCCAGCTGTGATAAGACCTTTGTTATGAAGCATCATTGAAGAAATATCTGTTACAGCAACAGCACATATTTTAACAGTTTTGTTCAGAAACATGACTTAAGACATATCCATAATATCAACATAACATAGCACATATGGATAGTGTTGGAATAAGTAGGTTTCTGTAATTATAGCACAGAATGCAAGAAATTACCAGTATGAAGTGCATATGATCAATAAATCTGTCATAATACACTGCTCACATTTGCAGTGTAATTCTGTCTATGCAACTGCATATGGGAATGAAATCAATCAATTAAAATATCAACACCTGTATGCATAAAGGTCAATAAAACATCAGTCCAGTAACTTACAAGTTCTGTTAAACCTCACATTTTGAGTAAAATTTAATTGAAACAAGTATCTTTCAGAAAGACTGACTTTAACAGATGTAATAATCATAAAAACAAAAAAGCTACCAGTTGCCAATGTACCTCTCACTCTGAATCACAGAAACAAAGTGCACCTAATGTGCACCCAACCTTAAGAGCCATTGTGCCATACATAATTAATGAGGTTCATTAAAATTCTAAGTTTTGGAATCCCATTTGTGCATCTCCACATAAACTGGCAACATGTGGTGAAACAATGAGGTGCACTGTGCAACTACCCAATAGTTATCGATAAACAGTACCATGTGTAGCATGTGCCCCTTATTTTCCAGTGATTTGATAACATGACATCGGCACCACTTTCAAATAATGATATTGATATATTTACAAATCGTACCACTGATAACTGTGAACTGAGTGGGATCTCAGTGAGCATTTCTTTGTTCTGTATTTTTTAGATATTTTCCATTGGGGGATCGTGATGGCTACTTCAAAGAGGTTGAGATGTGGCTGTGTGCCCATCTGTTCTGAGGAGGAGACCACCCAGATGCTCACTGTGTATGCTGGAGTGGAGCACCAACTGAGAACCAGGCCAAGGAACTTCATGATGGTAGACATATGGAAAGCATAACTTGGATGACTGCATGGGTAACCAGAAATTCGCCATGGGGGTTCCAACCGTGTCCTTCTTGGACAGGGACAATAGGTGCTGATTTTAGTGTCTACTTGAATCAGACACCCATGGGAACACAGGTTGAACTTGGCTCAGCTTGTAAGGGTCCTGGGGCCATTAGCCTAATAACCTCCTATGATCCTATGATCCTGTGACACTGACCCACTGTCGAAGGAATGAATGTTTTCCACTACTGTTAATGCTTTTGAACACAGTGCTAATATGAATGAAGTTTTGCAAACTCTTTACCTACATGGCCAACGCATGTTCATAATTTTAAATCCTAAGCCAAGATCTATATTAGTATACCCTAGACCATCCCCCATCTAAGTGATGTCATAAAACCAAGTCTTTTCACTGCATTTATAATATGTACCTTTGATAAAAATGGACTAGCTAAGTAAGTAGCTACTAAGTTTAGAGTTTGATTGTATAGTGTAGTTGCAGGCTTGAAACTCATGTCCTCCAATCTATATGCAAATATGTTATAACCTGTATAAAACACTAAAAAATGTGTATGTTGATTCTTTAACATTAATCAGAGATAAATTCCCTAGAAGCTTCTCTGAGCAATGTTTATCACTGTTATTTGAGGACTATATTTTTCATTGTTTCTCTTTTGTGTTTTCAGGTGATGAAGTTCCAACCGGGAACCAAGCTCTGTGAATTCAGCAGATGCACAGGCTTGAGAAGCAGCAGAGGGAGAGATGTATGTTGATTACTTTTTCTGTTTTATGAAATGAAATGCATCTGATCCTTTGTACAGGCCTGTATTTTTCACATTCACAAATGCAGGAATACTCATTATGTATCAATAAGGTAAGGGAAATTATCACACTATAGCTGAGCTTACAACTGTGATTGAAATCCAAAAACTGTTGAATTATCATGTAGCATTACAACATTGTTTGGCACAAAGTACTTGAATTGTACTCCACAGCCTAAATAACAGTTGGGTTGGTATATTTGTCCCACATATGTAGCTGTGACTATTTTGTATGTAAGTCTTAGTGCTTTGATTGTTGATTTTAAAGATATTGTTTGATATACTTGTATGTGTGGCTGTGTTGTTTAATGACTGATCTGTTCTGCATCTCCTGTCTATTCAGATTGGATGAAAGTCTGTTGTGTCAGTGTTTGTACTGCTGTTAGCAGATTGTGTGGCGTGGTCTTTAGTTTAACATTAGCATTGCATTTGCCTACAGCACCTTGAGTGTTTTGTTAAAACACAATTACAGCCTAGGTTTACTGGCACTTGTGCAGATAGACATTTCTTTGCAACAGTTCATAATCAGCAAGCATCCCCATGATGTTTGCATTATGCAGGCTACTGACTGGTACTAATTTTCACTTTCAGTACATAATGCATTCAATTGTACACATATAATATATATTACATTCTCATATGTCACAGGTTGTGGTGATTAAGGTTACAAAATATTAGGTAATGCTGTCTTCATTAAATTGATGTGTGAACAGCCAATTCTCCTGCTGCCTGGCTCAGATGTTTGTCGTATGGCTTGCCTATTTTCCACAATATTGTCAAATTACTTTCTCCTCATTTTAACAATGACACAAGGTGGCTGTTCATATGAATTATTACAAGCCAACAGTACAGTCCCTAGATTTCAACATTCATACATTTTTACAATGCTAATGACCTGAGTGGGTGTCTCTAAGCCTATACAAGTTTCACAATAGAATAATGATGTCCTATTTACAATAGAACACTGAGAGGCAGGCATTTAAAAGGCACCTCTGTCCATAATGGTCATGTATGTCAGTCCATGTGTAAATTTTCATCATTTTCATATTAAGTTCTGCTATGATCTTGATGGGAATGTTCTGCTTGATAGACATCTGTCATGTTTTGCAATTCTTCTTGACAGATCATGGCACCTGTAAATGTTTTTCTGTCAGACAATGTCTAGCACATGCTAGGCCACTGCTAGAGTCTTCAGATGATGACTACGATGATGAAGAAGCTGGACCCAGCCTTACCTGAGCCATCATGCATGTATGTATGCTGCACACTGAAGGAGACAATACCAGGACAGGAACAGAGACAATTATTGGAAGGAGATGTGGGAGGTTGTGACTATACTTCTCAACTTTGTAGAGCAAGAAATCACGACAAAAACCTGACATAATAGGGGGACAAAGACTCAAAAATGGTGACACATTTTAAATATTGCTCTTTTACACTTAGAAAGTTGCTAGAATATTAGGATTTGTGTTAGCATGCATTCTGTGGAGGATACGAAGTCTGAAACTGAAATGCATGTTATTACTTAGTGACTAATCCTTAGATCATCCCAGTGATTTGTCAAAAAAACACAATTTTTATGAGGAACAGACCAAAAATATGAATCAAAAATC